>NC_057799.1:172214082-172514082 GCF_018294505.1 Triticum aestivum | reverse complement strand
AGAGGGAGATCCAATCTCGGAGGGGCTCCCGCCCCTCCGGCACCATGGAGACCATGGACCAGAGGGGGAACCCTCCTCCCATCTAGGGGGGAGGCCAAGGAAGAAGAAGGAGGGGCGCTCTCTCCCCGTCTCTCCCGGTGGCGCCGGAGTGCCGCCGGGGCTAAGATTGTGACAGTGATCTACATCAACAATGTTGCTACCGCAAACACCAACTTTCTCCCCTTCTATGCAGCGGTGTAACACCCATTCTCCCCGCTGTAATCTCTACTTAAACATGGTGCTCAACTCCATATATTATTTCCCAATGATCTTTGGTTATCCTATGATGTTTGAGTAGATCCGTTTTGTCCTGTGGGTTAATCATGATCTTGGTTGGTATGATTGTATATTTTATTTATGGTGATGTCCTATGGTGCCCTCTGTTCTCGTGCAAACGTGAGGGGGCCCCACTGTAGGGTGTTGCAATATGTTCATGGTTCGCTTATGGTGGGTTGCGAGAGTGACAGAAACTTAAACCCGAGTAGGTGGGGTACGACGTATGGGAATAAAGAGGACTTGATACTTAATGCTATGGTTGGGTTTCACGACCTTAATGATCTTTAGTAGTTGCGGATGCTTGCTAGGGGTCCAATCATAAGTGCATATGATCCAAGTAGAGAAAGTATGTTAGCTCATGCCTCTCCCTCATATAAAATTACAAGAATGATTACCGGTACTTGTTATCGATTGCCTAGGGACAAATAACTTTCTTGTTGACAAAGCTCTCTACTAAAACTAACTTAGTTGTGTCTTTATCTAAACAGCCCCTATATTTTATTTACGTGCTCTTTATTTTCTTGCAACCCTATCCTATCACACCTACAAAGTACTTCTAGTTTCATACTTGTTCTAGGTAAAGCGAACGTCAAGCGTGCGTAGAGTTGTATCGGTGGTCGATAGAACTTGAGGGAATATTTGTTCTACCTTTAGCTTCTTGTTGGGTTCGACACTCTTACTTATCAAAAGAGGCTACAATTGATCCCCTATACTTGTGGTTTATCACGTGCCACTGGGAAGATCCAACGCACCGCCGTCCTTCAGCTGTGCCTCGAAGATGATGTTTTGGTGTACCACTATTGGGAAACGTAGCATGCAATTTCAAGAAAATTCCTATGCTCATGCAAGATCTATCTAGGAGATGCATAGCAACGAGATGGGGAGAGTGTGTCCACGTACCCGCGTAGACCGAAAGCGGAAGCGTTCGACAATGCGGTTGATGTAGTCGAACTTCTTCTAGATCCGACCGATCAAGCACCAAACACATGGCACCTCTGAGTTCTGCACACGTTCAGCTCGATGACGTCCTTCATCCTCTTCATCCAGAAAAGGTGTCGAGGAAGAAGATGAGTTCCGTCAGCACGCCGGCGTGGTGACGGTGATGGTGAAGTGATCCACGCAGGGCTTCGCCTAAGCACTACGAAGATATGACCGGAGGCGTAAACTGTGGAGGGGGGCGCCGCACACGGCTAATAACTGTTGGTGTGTGTGTGTTCTAGGGGCCCCCTCCCCACATATATATAGGTGGAAGGGGGAGGGGAGCAGCCTTGGGGCGCCCCAAGTAGGAGGATTCCTACTTGGGGCCTAGTCCAATTCGCCCCCCCCCCTTTCCATATTTCCGGAGAGGGAAAAGGGAAGAGGAAGCGGAGAAGGAAAGGGGGGGCCGAAACCCCTCTTTTTACTTTCACCACTCGGCCTCCTTCCTTGGGGGGCGCACCACCCTTGTGGGCTGGTGTGATCCCCTCCTATGGCCCATGTGGCCCATATCTTTTCCCCGGGGGTTCCTGTAACCCCCCAGGTAGTCCAATAAATACCCGATACACTTCGAAACACTTCTGGTGTCCGAATACTATCATCCTATATATCAATCTTTACCTATCGACCATTTCGAGACTCCTCGTCATGTCCATGATCTCATCCTGGACTCCGAATAACATTCGTTCACCAAATCACATAACTCATATAATACAAAATCGTCATCGAACGTTAAGCATGCGGACCCTACGGGTTCGAGAACTATGTAGACATGACCGAGACACCTCTCCGGTCAATAACCAATAGCGGAACCTCGATGCTCATATTGGTTCCTACATATTCTACAAAGATCTTTATCGGTCGAACCATAATGACAACATAAATTATTCCCTTTGTCATCGGTATGTTACTTGCTCGAGATTCGATCGTCGGTATCTTCATACCTAGTTCAATATCGTTACTGGCAAGTCTCTTTACTCGTTTCGTAATACATCATCCTACAACTAACTCAATTGTTACTTTGCTTACAAGGCTTCTTATGATGTGCATTACCGAGAGGGACCACAGATACCTCTCCGATACCCGGAGTGACAAATTCTAATCTCGATCTATGCCAACCCAACAAACACCTTCAGAGATACCTGTAGAGCATCTTTATGATCACCCAGTTACGTTGTGACGTTTGATAGCACACAAGGCATTCCTCCGGTATCCGGGAGTTGCATAATCTCATAGTCGAAGGAATATGTATTTGACATGAAGAAAGCAATAGCAATAAAACTAAACGATAATTATGCTAAGCTAACTGATGGGTCTTGTCCATCACATCATTCTCCTAATGATGTGATTCCATTCATCAAATGACAACACATGTCTATGGTTAGGAAACTTAACCATCTTTGATTAACGTGCTAGTCTATTAGAGGCTTACTAGGGACACGGTGTTTTGTCTATGTATCCATACATGTATCCAGTTTCCAGTTAATAAAATTCTAGCATGAATAATAAACATTTATCATGATATAAGGAAATATAAAATAACAACTTTATTATTGACTCTAGGGCATATTTCCTTCAGTCTCCCACTTGCACTAGAGTCAATAATCTAGTTCACATCACCATGTGATTTAACACCAATAGTTCACATCTTTATGTGATTAACACCCATAGTTCACATCGCCATGTGACCAACACCCAAAAGGTTTACTAGAGTCAATAATCTAGTTCACATCGCTATGTGATTAGCACCCAAAGTGTAGTAAGGTGTGATCATGTTTTGCTTGTGAGAGAAGTTTAGTCAAAGGGTCTGCCACGTATTTTGCAAATTTCTATGCCTACAATGCTCTGCATGGAGCTACTCTAGCTAATTGCTCCCACGTTCAATATGTATCTAGATTGAGACTTAGAGTCATCTAGATCAGTGTCAAAGCTTGCGTTGACGTAACTCTTTACAACGAACTCTTTATCACCTGCATAACCGAGAAACATTTCCTTAGTACTCTTTAAGGTAACTAAGGATAATTTTGACCGTTGTCCAGTGATCTAGTCTTGGATCACTATTGTACCCCCTTGCCAAACTCATGGCAAGGTACACAACAGGTTTGGTACACAGCATGACATACTTTATAGAACCTATGGCTGAGGCATAGGGAATGAATTTCATTCTCTTTCTATCTTCTGTTGTGATCGAGCTTTGAGCCTTACTGAACTTCACACCTTGCAACATAGGCAAGAACCCTTTCTTTGACTGATCCATTTTGAACTTCTTCAAAATCTTGTCAAGGTATGTACTTTGTGAAAGTCCTATTAAGCGTCTCGATCTATCCCCATAGATCTTGATGCCCAATATATAAGTTGCTTCACCGAGGTCTTTCATTGAAAAATTCTTATTCAAATATCCTTTTATGCTATCCAGAAATTCTATATCATTTCCAATCAATAATATGTCATCCACATATAATATCAGAAATGCTACTGAGCTCCCACTCACTTTCTTGTAAATACATGCTTCACCATAAGTCTGTATAAAACCATATGCTTTGATCACCTTATCAAAGCGTATATTCCAACTCCGAGATGCTTGCACCAGTCCATAGATGGATCGCTGGAGTTTGCACACATTGTTAGCACCTTTAGGGTTGACAAAACCTTTTGGTTGCATCATATACAACCCTGTTTAAGAAATCCATTAAGGAATGCAGTTTTGACATCCATTTGCCAGATTTCATAAAATGCGGCAATTGCTAACATGATTCGGACAGACTTAAGCATCGCTACAAGTGAGAAAATCTCATCGTAGTCAACTCCTTGAACTTGTCGAAAACCTTTCGCGACAAGTCGAGCTTTGTAGATAGTAACATTACCATCAACGTGAGTCTTCTTCTTGAAGATCCATTTATTCTCTATGGCGCGCCGATCATCACACAAGTCAACCAAAGTCCACACTTTGTTCTCATACATGGATCCTATCTCAGAATTCATGGCCTCAAGCCATTTATCGGAATCTGGGCTCATCATCGCTTCTTCATACTTCGTAGGTTCATCATGGTCTAGTAACATGACTTCCAGAACAGGATTACCGTACCACTCTGGTGCGGAACGTGCTCTGGTTGACCTAGGAGGTTTGGTAGTAACTTGATCTGAAGTTTCATGATCATTATCATTAGCTTCCTCTCTAGTTGGTGTAGGCATCACGAGAACGGTTTTCTGTGATGAGCTACTTCCAATTCGAGAGAAGGTACAATTACCTCATCAAGTTCTAATTTCCTCCCACTCACTTGTTTCGAGTGAAACTCCTTCTCTAGAAAGGATCCATTCTTAGCAACAAAGATCTTGCCTTCGGATCTATGGTAGAAGGTGTACCCAAGAATTTCTTTTGGGATCCTATGAAGACGCACTTCTCCGATTTGGGTTCGAGTTTATCAGGCTGAAGCTTTTTCACATAAGCATCGCAACCCCAAACTTTAAGAAATGACAGCTTAGGTTTCTTGCCAAACCACAGTTCATATGGTGTCATCTCAACATATTTAGACGGTGCCCTATTTAACGATAGTGGTAAATCGGTAAGAGACATCATAGATCGCACCATATCTAATAAAGTATGGTTACGACATTCAGACACACCATTACGCTGTGGTGTTCCAGGTGGTGTGAGTTGTGAAACTATTCCACATTGTTTTAAATGAAGGCCAAACTCGTAACTCAAATATTCGCCTCCGCGATCAGATCGTAGAAACTTTATTATCTTGTTATACGATGATTTTCCACTTCACTCTGAAATTCTTTGAACTTTTAAAATGTTTCAGACTTGTGTTTCATCAAGGAGATATACCCATATCTGCTCAAATCATCTGTGAAGGTCAGAAAATAACGATACCCGCCGCGAGCTTCAACACTCATCGGACCGCATACATCGGTATGTATTATTTACAATAAGTCATTAGCTCGCTCCATTGTTCCGGAGAACGGAGTTTTAGTCATCTTGCCCATGAGGCATGGTTCGCAAGTATCAAATGATTCATAAATAAGTGATTCCAAAAGTCCATCTGCAAGGAGTTTCTTCATGCGCTTTACACCAATATGACTTAAACGGCAGTGCCACAAATATGTTGCACTATCATTATCAACTTTGCATCTTTTGGCATCAATGTTATGAATATGTGTATCACCACAATCGAGATTCAACAAAAATAGGCCACTCTTCAAGGGTGCATGACCATAAAAGATATTACTCATATTAATAGTACAACCATTATTCTCTGATTTAAATGAATAACCGTCTCGCATTAAAAAGATCCAGATATAATGTTCATGCTCAACACTGGCACCAAATAACAATTATTCAGGTCTAAAACTAATCCCGAAGGTAGATGTAGAGGTAGAGTGCTGACGGCGATCACATCGACCTTGGAACCATTCCCGATGCGCATCATCACCTCGTCCTTAGCCAATATTCGTTTAATCCATAGCCCCTGTTTCGAGTTACAAATATGAGCAACCGAACGAGTATCAAATACCTAGGCGCTACTACGAGCATTAGTAAGGTACACATCAATAATATGTATATCAAATATACCTTTGTTCACTTTGCCATCCTTCTTATCCGCCAAATACTTGCCGCAATTCTGCTTCCAGTGACCAGTCCCTTTGAAGTAGAAGCACTCAATTTCAGGCTCGGGTCCAGCTTTGGGCTTCTTCCCGGGAGTGGCAACTTGCTTGCCATTCTTCTTGAAGTTCCTCTTATTTCCCTTGCCCTTTTTCTTGAAACTAGTGGTCTTATTTACCATCAAAACTTGATGCTCCTTCTTGATTTCTACCTCCGCAGCTTTGAGCATTGCGAAGAGCTCGGGAATTGTCTTTTACATCCCTTGCATATTATAGTTCATCACGAACCCTTTGTAGCTTGGTGGCAGTGATTGAAGAACTCTGTCAATAACACTATCATCTGGAAGATTAACTTCGAGCTGAGTCAAGTGATTATGATACCCAGACATTGTGTTCACTAACAGAACTGTTCTCCTCCATCTTGCAGGTATAGAACTTGTTGGAGACTTCATATCTCTCAACTCGGGCATTTGCTTGAAAAATTAACTTCAACTCCTAGAACATCTCATATTGTCCATGACGTTCAAAATGTCTTTGAAGTCCCGATTCTAAGCCGTAAAGCATGGCACATTGAACTATCGAGTAGTCATCAACACGCGACTGCCAGGCATTAACAACGTCCGCAGTTGCTAGAGGGGGTGGCACACCTAGCGGTGCATCAAGGACATAATTTTTCTATGCAGCAATGAGGATAATCCTCAAGTTACGGACCAAGTCTGTGTAGTTGCTACCATCATGTTTCAACTTAGCTTTCTCTAGGAATGCATTAAAATTAAAGGGAACAGTAGCACGGGCCATTAATCTACGACATAGATATGCAAAAACTATCAGGACTAAGTTCATGATAAATTAAGTTCAAATCAAATTACTTAAGAACTCCCACTTAGATAGACATCCCTCAAGTAATCTAAATGATACGTGATCCAAATCAACTAAACCATGTCCGATCATCACGTGGGATGGAGCAGTCATCAATGGCGAACATCTCTATGTTGATCATATCTACTATATGATTCACGTTTGACCTTTCGGTCTCCAAGGTTCCGAGGCCATGTCTGTACGTGCCAGGCTCGTCAAGTTTAACTAGAGTATTCCGCATGTGCAAACCTGTCTTGCACCCGTTGTATGTGAATTTAGAGTCTATCACACTCGATCATCACGTGATGTCTCAACACGATGAACTTTCGCAACGGTGCATACTCAGGGAGAACACTTATACCTTGAAATTTTTAGTTAAGGGATCATCTTATAATGCTACCGCCGTACTAAGCAAAATAAGATGCATAAAAGATAAACATCACATGCAATCAAAATATGTGACATGATATGGCCATCATCATCTTGTGCTTTTGATCTCCATCTCCAAAGCATCATCATGATCTCCATCGTCACCGGCTCGACACCTTGATCTCCATCGTAGCGTTGTGGTCGTCTCGCCAACTATTGCTTCTACAACTATCGCTAACGCATAGTGATAAAGTAAAGCAATTACATGGAATTTGCATTTCATACAATAAAGCGACAACCATAAGGATCCTGCCAGTTGCCGATAACTTTTACAAAACATGATCATCTCATACAACAACGTATATCACATCATGTCTTGACCATATCACATCACAACATGCCCTACAAAAACAAGTTAGATGTCCTCTACTTTGTTGTTGCAAGTTTTACGTGGCTGCTACGGGCTTCTAGCAAGAACCGTTCCTACCTACGCATCAAAACCACAACGGTGATTTATCAAGTTTGCCGTTTTAACCTACAACATGGACCGGCCGCAGAAAATTTGATTCAACTAAAGTAGGAGAAACAGACACCGGCCAGCCACCTTTATGCAAAACTAGTTGCATGTCTGTCGATGGAACCGGTCTCATGAACGTGGACATGTAAGGTTGGTCCGGGCCGCTTGTAACGCCCACGATGCGGCTATATCTCCCACGTGTCGAGGCACGACTTAGAGGCATAACCGCATTGTAGGTGTTGTCGCAAGAAGGGTCATCTTCACACAATCCCATGTAATGAACAAGAATGGGATAAAGAGAGTTGGCTTACAATCGCCACTTCACACAATACATAAATTAAATTCATACATCATCCAAAATCCACACATAGACCGACTACGGTCAAATCCAAATGAAAGGAAGATAACCCCAAATGCTCGATCCCCGATCGTCCCAACTGGGCTCCACTACTGATCATCTGGAAAAGAAACATAGTAATGACCACGTTCCTCGTCGAACTCCCACTTGAGCTCGGTTGCGTCATCTGTACTGGTATCGTCGGCACCTGCAACTGTTTTGGTAGAATCTGTGAGTCACGAGGACTCAGCAATCTCACACCCGCGAGATCGAGACTATTTATGCTTATAGGAAAGGATGGGGTAATGAGGTGGAGCTGCAGCAAGCACTAAGCATATGGTGGCTAACATACGCAAATGAGAGCGAGAAGAGAAGAAACACAACGGTCGCGAAGCTAGAAATGATCAAGAAGTGATCCTGAAACTACTTACGTTCATACATAACCCAGACCGTGTTCACTTCCCGGACTCCGCCGAAAAGAGACCATCACGGTTACACACACGGTTGATGTATTTTAAATAAGTCAAGTGCCAAGTTCTCTACAACCGGACATTAACAAATTCCCATCTGCCACATAACCGCGGGCACGGCTTTCGAAAGATAATACCCTGCAGGGGTGTCCCAACTTAGCCCATTATAAGCTCTCAGGGTCAACGAAGGATATTCCTTCTCCTGGGAAGACCCGATCAGTCTCGGAATCCCGGTTTACAAGACATTTCGACAATGGTAAAACAAGACCAGCAAGACCACCCGGATGTGCCGACAAATCCCGATAGGAGCTGCACATATCTCGTTCTCAGGGCACACCGGATGAGCAGTCCGTACAACTAAAACCAGGCCTCAAGTTTCCCCGTGGTGGCGCTGCAAAGGGCTCTAGTTTGGACCAACACTCGGAGGAGCACTGGCCCGGGGGGGTTAAAATAAAGATGACCCTTGAGTCTGCAGAACCCAAGGGAAAAAGGCTTAGGTGGCAAATGTTAAAACCAAGGTTGGGCCTTGCCGGAGGAGTTTTATTCAAGGCAAACTGTCAAGGGGGTCCCATAAATCACCCAACCGCGTAAGGAACGCAAAATCAAGGAACATAACACCTGTATGACGGAAACTAGGGCGGCAAGAGTGAACAAAACACCAGGCATAAGACCGAGCCTTCCACCCTTTAACAAGTATATAGATGCATTAATTAAATAACAGATATTGTGATATCCCAACAAATCCATGTTCCAACATGGAACAAACTTCATCTTCACCTGCAACTAGCAACGCTATAAGAGGGGCTGAGCAAAAGCGGTAACATAGCCAAACAACGGTTTGCTAGGAAGGATGGTTAGAGGCTTGACATGGCAATATGGGAGGCATGATATAGCAAGTGGTAGGTCGCACGGCATAGCAAAAGAGCGAACAAATAGCAAGCAAAGATAGAATTGATTTCGAGGGTATGGTCATCTTGCCTGAGATCCCGCTAGGAAGAAGAACGAGTCCATGAAGAAGACAAATGAACGAAGTCGAACAATTCCTCACAACTCTGGAACGAAACCGAAGCTAACGAGAGAAGCAAACCGGAAAGAAGCAAACAACACAGTAAACAACCATCACATAAACATGACATGATGCACAATCAAGTATGATGCATGTCCGATTTAATGAGGCATGGCATGGCAAAGTGCACAAACAATACTACAAATTAAGTGGAGCTCAATATGCAACGAGTTGCATATTGACGAAACACCACATCAATTATTTAGTTCCCTCTCATTTATGTACCCAACAATATTAAATGTTGTTAAACATGGCAAGATGTGAAGCATATGAAAACTACCTATTTAGGCAAGTTTAAATGAGGCCGGAATAACAAACAACAATTCCGGAAAATCCTCATATGCATATTTTGAATTTGCTACTCTTCTGCCCTATACACAATTTTAGAGTTGTTACACATGCAAATTAGTGTCACCATGTTATTCTATGCATTTTTCTACCCCATTTACATATAAAGAACATTTAATTTGGAGCTACAGTTAATTAGTTATGAAATAATTCATTTTAACATGCTATTTATGCAAATTTAATTCAAACAACACATTTAAACATTTTAAACATGGATGAAAGTGGCATATTATTAAACTACACAAATTTCTGAGCATTTACATATTTAAGACATTTTAATATGATGCATGGTTGTGGAGTTATTAAATACATGAACATAAGGGTTTTTCTGTAAAACTGCAGTTCCTGGGAAAATAGCTAAAATCGTAACATAGGAAAAAAAACACGCATCGGGCCGAATCTGGGATGGACTGGGTGCAGGACTGTGGGTGGCTCACCATGGGCCAAGCCCAGATCGACGCAGAGGTTGGAGGAGGCCGGTTCCTGGGCTGCTAGGCGCGCAGCTGGACCGAGCGATGGGGAGGCGCGGTCAAACGAGGCAGGACCAGGCACGGGTCAACGCAGCAGCGGCGGCACGCTCGTCCTCCTGCTTGAAGCAGAGGATGCAGGGGGCGACGGCCGCGGCTGGACTTGGCGACGGCGGTGGACATGGCGCGCTCTCCGGCGAGGACGGACGAAGGGGCCGGATCCAGGCGGCGAAGGAGGAACTGCGATGGCTCCACGGCTTGGCGGCGTCCAAGCGGCGAACAGAGGGGGCTTGAGCGAGTCGCGGAGGCCATGGCTCGGCTGGTAAATGAGTATACAAGAGAGAGAAGGTCAGAGGAGAAAGGGAGTCAGAGAAAAAAGAAGGGAAGAAGGGGCGCGAGACGGGGACCTGCTGGTCCGGCGGCTCTGCTCGGAGAGGTGGCCGATGACGTGCTGGACGCGGGGGAGGCCGAGAATGGGAAGCGGAGCATGCTCCCGTTCAGGTCCAGCCAGAACCGAGGCAGGGCTGGAGGCAACGACGGTGGTGGACCCGAGCTTCGGCGGTGGCGCTGGTTCGCTGTGACAAAAGAAACGAGACAAGGCGGATGGTCAGGGAAGAGCAGCGTGAGGAGGAAAGGAAAGAGAAGGCGCAGAGGGACATCGACGTGACCTGGGCGTCTCACCTGCCCTGCACGAACGGGAAGATGGAGGCATGACAGCTCGGGAGGTCGAGGAGGAAGGGGCTGGTTCGGGCGGCTTGAGAAAGAAGCAGAGGAGGAGCCCGCCTTGCTCCAGTCTGGTGGCTGCGCTGGTTGGGTGGACGACGAGATCCAGGGGAGGCAGTGGTTGGTTGGGTGTGGAAACTGAGGAGAAGCGGGGGCGGCTGTGGTTGGCGGTTTTGGATCGGGAGGGGGATCCCAAGGAGGAAGAGACAGTGGGCTGGCGGCGGTGGAGGGGTTCGGAGGATGGGACAGCTCTCCTCAATTTTAGGGTTGGTCAATATATATCTCATGGGGATTAGATTATAGGCTATTTGGCCCTCCGATTTAAATCAGACGATCGAGAAAAATAGGCTAGGAGAGTCCAACAAAGAAAACGGTGATGTTATATAGTTGTGGGGATGATCCGGATCCAACGGTAACGAAAGTCCGGTTCGGGTTCGGGGAAGTTTCGGACACGGGCGAGGGGTCGATGCTCTGCGCAAAGAGGGGTTAGGCGGTCACGGTCGGAAGCGAAAACCCAATTGGTCTGGAAAGGTCAACGCAGGCAAGGCGATCCGAGGGAAGGTGATGAAGGCAAAGGGAGAAACGGCAACGATGAACGAATGCAAGTTTTAAAACATGACGGCAACGGAGTGCCGATGCAATGCGAAAGATGCGATGATGAAATGCAACAAGCAAATAAAACACACGACGACAACGAAAAACATGGAAGGCTTCTGGCGCGCCGGTCTTGGGGCGTTACACCGCTTCATCCAACAATACCGTTGAATCAACATAAGACATTGGTGGTAAGCAGTATGACGATCACCGCCCACAACTCTTTGTGTTCTACTCGTGCGTATCATCTATGCATAGACCTGGCTCGGATGCCACTGTTGCGAGACGTAGCATGCAATTTCAAAAAAATTCCTACGCTCACGCAAGATATATATAGGAGATGCATACAACGAGAGGGGGAGAGGAAGAAGATGAGTTCCGTCAGCACAATGGCGTGGTGACGGTGATGGTGAAGTGATCCGCGCAGGGCTTCGCCTAAGCACTACGAAGATATGACCGGAGGCGTAAACTATGGAGTGGGGCGCCACAAACGGCTAACAATTGTTGGTGTGTGTTCTAAGTGCCCCCTCCCCACATATATATAGGTGGGAGGGGGAGGGGAGCAGCCTTGGGGTGCCCCAATGTAACGCCCCGAGACCGACGCTTCAGATGCCTTCCATATATTTCCTGATCGCCTTGTGTTTCTTTTGCTTGCTCTATTTATTTTGCATTGCATCATGCCATCATGCCATCATGTCATTTAGTTTTTAAAACTCAACTAAATAAATGGCATAGATTTTGTCTATTTAAATCGAGGGAAATGCACATGGTGATTTCTCTTTACAACATATAAAATTCTCCCAATATTATTAGGGAGCTATATTAAAATATTCCATTAACTTTGGAATTAACCATAACACACTTGCAAAATAATTCCGTGCCTTTTCTGCTTCAAGTTTGGTCTCCAAACTTTGCCCTAAATTCTTTCTTCACTTTCCGGAGCTCCACCAAAAATCTCAACATTTTGGCCACTCCTAAACCTTGTCCTAGTTCAAATCATTTGTATTTAAATCAAATGAGTTTGAATTTAAATCTTTCAACCATGGCCTTTTCTATTTTCTCGGAACAAGCACATTTTTGTGAGTCTGGGAAAATTACCCGCATGCGCAAATTATTTCCCTAACCCTATCTTTCTTTTTCTTATCTCTAATACTTTTCTGCTAAAAGGTAATAAGAGAGAGAGAAGAGAAGCCCAGCTGGCCACTTGGTCCTCCCAGCAGGCCGACCCATTTGCTCCTAGAGGCCAAGCCCCGCTGCTAACCCTAGCCCGATGCCCTCACCCGATCTCCTCCTCTCCCTCTCGTCCTCCCACACCGCCGCCACTCACACACGCAGCGCCCGAACCCATCGCTCGCTAGCCACTCACCTTCCTCTCGATCTCTCCCTCTCGCTTCCCCGCAGCGCCGCCATCTCTCTCTGACCCCTCGCTCTCACCCTCTCGTGCCCTCCCGTGCCGCCAAGAAGACAGAAGGAGCGCTCGCGCCCGATCGCCGCCGTGCTCGTCCCCTGGCGCCGCTTCTGCAGCGCCTCGGTTGATCTCCGCCCTCGCGCAAGCCGCTCCAGCGCCGCCACCATCGTCGGAGATGGGCTCCCGCCGCCCAGATCTGCGTCTCGTCCTCGTCCATGCGGTTCCCCTCGCCGCACCCCCCGAGCAGGAGCTCCGCCTCCCCTGCTTCGTGCCAAGGCCGACGCCGGCCACTTCGTCCTTCGCCGCCCCATGGAGGCCTAAGCCGCCGACCTCGTCGGGCCTCCACCTCCGTCCCGCGCCCGCATCCATGCTCTGGATCGAGAGGAGCTCGATCCCGAGCGCCTTCTGCCCGTCCATGCCGCCCATGAGCCCTGGCGCCCCCTTTGCTCTATTGCACGCCCATGCCATTCCCACCGCTCAAGCTTTGCCTCGCACCCTGCTGCCTTCGGTCGCTATTGGTTTGTTTGGCCTTCATGGACATGTTGATGCGGACGCCAAGTACGACTACACCACGGTGATACATGAACGAATACACGGCTACGACAAGTGTACCTCTACTTCCTGGAATCGCTAAGTACCGCACCGAAACGCAAGTACAACAAGGAACCCGACTACTTCCACCACGGCCGTGTACCACTACTTCCACTACCATCGCGAGAACGACTACTTCCAATACCGTCGCGACGTGAACAACTACTTCCCACGACGACCCGTGAACGACTACCTCCTCTACATCGTACCGAACTTGATCCGTTCCGAAATGCACGCTTCGAAGGTATAACCCCGAGACGACGCCCGTGAACGAATGCATGCATGTTGTATGAGATGCTCGTGTTTGCACTGTGTTCGAATTTGTCGCTTGCACGGTCCTCCTCGGTTGCCATGCGTCGACCCGTGGGAACCCGGTAATCGGATCACCCCACCATCTTTTGCATGTTCTGCACATCCACATTTTCGTTCGCACCGACATCTTGATGAGTTGTCGGATCATCGGGATGTTGCCGTGGATCCATTTCCGTTTCGCCGCCGTGGCACCCTTTCCCTTCCGCAATGGCGACAAATGTCTCAAATCATGCTCATGTCAACATTTTCATAAAATTGCTTAAAACTTGCATATGTCATTCGCATCATGATAACAACATTTAAATGTTTAAAATTGTGTTTGCATTTAAATTGCTATATGCACATGGGGATTTTCCGGAATTGTTGTTTGTTGTCCCGGCCTCATTTAAACTTGCCTAGATAGGTAGTTTTCTTATGCTTCACCCCTTGCCATGTTGAATAACATTTAATATCGTTGGGTACATAACCAGAGTTAACTAAATAATTAAATGTTGTGTTTCTTCAATATGCAACTCGTTGGATATTGAGCTCCACTTAACTTGTAGTATTGTTTGTTGCACTTTGCCATGCTATGCATATTTAAACCGGACATGCATCATACTTGGTTGTGCATCATGCCATGTTTATGTGATGGTTGTTTACCATGATGTTTCCTTCTTTCCGGTTGCGCTTCTCCTTGATAGTTCCGGTTATGTTGCGATTGTGAGGATTCTTTCGACTACGTCTGTTTGTCTTCTTCATGGACTTGTTCTTCTTCCTAGCGGGATCTCAGGCAAGATGACCATACCCTCGAAATCACTTCTATCTTTGCTTGCTAGTTGTTCGCTCTATCGCTATGTTGCGCTACCTACCACTTGCTATATCATGCCTCCCATATTTCCATGTCAAGCCTCTAACCCACCTCTCCTAGCAAACCGTTGTTTGGCTATGTTTCCGTTTTTGCTCAGCCCCTCTCATAGCGTTGCTAGTTGCAGGTGAAGATGAAGATTGCTCCATGTTGGATTATGTTTATGTTGGGATATCACAATATCTCTTATATTATTAATGCATCTATATACTTGGTAAAGGGTGGAAGGCTCGGCCTTATGCCTGGTGTTTTGTTCCACTCTTGCCGCCCTAGTTTCCGTCATACCGGTGTTATGTTCCTTGATTTTGCGTCCCTTACGCGGTTGGGTGACTTATGGGACCCCCTTGACAGTTCGCTTTGAATAAAACTCTTCCAGCAAGGCCCATCCTTGGTTTTACATTTGCCTCACATAGCCTTTTTCCCTTGGGTTTCCGGAGCCCGAGGGTCATCTTTATTTACCCCCCCCGGGCCAGTGCTCCTCGAGTGTTGGTCCAAACTAGAGCCCTTTGCAGCGCCACCTTGGGGAAACTTGAGGGCTGGTTTTAGTTGTACGGACTGCTCATCCGGTGTGCCCCGAGAACGAGATATGTGCAGTTCCTATCGGGATTTGTCGGCACATTCGGACGGCTTTGCTGGTTTTGTTTTACCATTGTCGAAATGTCTTGTAACCAGGATTCCGAGACTGATCGGGTCTTCCTGGGAGAAGGAATATCCTTCGTTGACCGTGAGAGCTTATAATGGGCTAAGTTGGGACACCCCTGCAGGGTATAAACTTTCGAGAGCCGTGCCCGCGGTTATGTGGCAGATGGGAATTGTTAATATCCGGTTGTAGAGAACTTGACACTTGACTTAACTAAAACGCATCAACCGCGTGTGTAGCCGTGATGGTCTCTTTTCGGCGGAGTCCGGGAAGAGAACACGGCTTTTGAGTTATGTTTGACGTAAGTAGGAGTTCAGGATCACTTCTTGATCATTACTAGTTGACGACCGTTCCGTTGCTCCTCTTCTCGCTCTTATTTGCGTATGTTAGCCACCATATATGCTAGTGCTTGCTGCAGCTCCACCTCACTACCCTTTCCTACCCTTAAGCTTAAATAGTCTTGATCTCGCGGGTGTGAGATTGTTGAGTCCTCGTGACTCACAGATTCTACCAAAACAGTTGCAGGTGCCGTTGATGCCAGTGCAGGTGACGCAACCGAGCTCAAGTGGGAGTTCGACGAGGAACTTGGTCGTTACTATGTTTCATTTCCTGTTGATCAATAGTGGAGCCCAGTTGGGACGATCGGGGATCTAGCATTTGGGGTTATCTTCTTTTTTATTTGGATTTGACCGTAGTCGGTCTATGTGTGTATCTTGAAAGATGTATGATTTATTTATGTATTGTGTGAAGTGGCGATTGTAAGCCAACTCTTTATCCCATTCTTGTTCATTACATGGGACTGTGTGAAGATGACCCTTCTTGCGACAAAACCACAATGCGGTTATGCCTCTAAGTCGTGCCTCGACACGTGGGAGATATAGCCGCATCGTGGGTGTTGCAAAGTTGGTAATCAGAGCCATCCCCGACTTAGGAGCCCCCTACTTGATCGAATCGCTGTCGTTGTTGAGTCTAAAAAAAAATGTTTTCAGTCTTAGGATTATATATATCGGAGAGTAGGATTCTTTTTACTCCTCAGTCCCTTCGTCGCTCTGGTGAGGCCTCCTGGCGTAGAAATTTTGACTCTTCTCTCCTCAAATTTCACTAAAACAAATTTTAGGATCACGCGGGTATCTTGGAATCGTTCCGATGGTTTTGTGACGAGAACGTTGTTCTTGGTGCCTCCTGAAATTTAGGAGTTGTGGCAGTGTCCCGGGGAGTTGAGCTCCGAGGTGTTGTCGTCACAATTTTATCGTTGCAGTTCTGGAATACCTGAGTTTCGCCGACATCGAAAATCTCTTTTATGCAGTTGTTGGTGAGATCACCTCGACGCCACCCAGTACTGGGGCGGGAGTTCGGGAGTATTGCCATAACTCGTATAACGGATGCTTTTCGAAGGTTGAGGTAAATGATTTCCGAAGGTTTCTTGGTTATGTGTTGACGGATGGATACAGCTGGATCTAGGGATTGTTAGTTTGGGTGATATATTTTGTGTCCCCTGTATCCCCAACACCAGATTGCATAACCAGAAAGTTTCGGGAGTTTATAAGTGGGAATTCAAGTAGCTCCTAGGATATCTTTCCGACAAATGCGTGATATGAGATTGGGGTTCGACGTCTAGTGGTCTGCCTTTCCACGGTTGGTTTTACAGTGGTCTCGTAGTGTCTTAAAGAGTCCTTGGCTATGCCGACTCGGGGACACTTTGTATGTCAGGTGCACTGCCTTGTACATGATGGTGCTGTACGATCGAGCCCATGTGGGCCGCACCACGAAAACTTCGGACGAAATCTCTATCATATGTTTGTTCCGGCTTATTTCCTAAGCCAATCCTTTGTTTTGTTTTGAATTGTGGTATTCGAGTTGCTTCATTGTCAAGTGTTGATTCCATACCTTATTCTAAGTGGTGTTCTCATATTTTTATGTGGATGCTAATCCTTCTTGATCATCAAGGTTGTCTTTTCAATCCTTTCCAAACGGTGTGCTTCTCTTTAAGTAAATCCGATCATTCCAACATTCGCAAGATCAATTCTAAGCTTTTTCTCAACGGTGTTTATTCCATATGCCCCAAGTTGCCTTTGTTTTTCCCACCCTCCCACCCTTTTTCTTCAAGGACTCAGATTTCTTAATCAAGTATCCTTTTTATTGATGCGAAGTGTCTCCATCCTTTTTTTCAATCAATGTTCTTATCTGGTGTTTTTCCATGAAGATTCTAACGGAGCTTCAAGTTTATTATTCTTCGTTCTTTTTCTTCTCCGATGGACTCAAGTCAAGCTTTCAGTGTTGATCGTATTCTTTTCCTCGTTTCAAATGCTTTCTCATGTCGGTGCATCTCTTAAACATCCACCTTTTGCTATTCATGTTATCTGGAGTGCTGAAGATATCTGAGGAGATTCATGTTTTCATTCCTAATCAGTTCTAACTATTTCGAGGTTGTTACCTCATTCAAGCCATTTAATTCTACCGGCGCAATTTTTCTTTTAAATCATTCCAACGTTGTTTCTTTTGAGTGGGCCCTAACCCACAGGTCTTTTCCCAGGAACTTACCTGACTCTTCTAATTTTTCTGGAGTTATTCCCAAATTCTTTTCGAAGTTTGACGTAAGAATGAATTATCATCAGTCAAATGTCTTTCTCCAAGATCTTTCAAATTCTTTCATCGTTGGTTCATCATTTTTATTATCCATTTTTCCGGAGTGCCTCAATAATTCATGGTGGTGTTTCTCATCATGATTCTCAACATTTGAAGACCGAAGAAGGATTTCTCCTAAATCTTGGTCCGCTCTCTTAAAAATTCATAGTTCTAGCTTATCCCATCCTCTCATAATTGTTTCCAATCGCGCAATTCTTTCCTTTACCATCCGGAGCATTTCAGAGTTGTTTTCATGTCTTGATCATCCAAAGGTCATCTTTTCAAAAGATTTCTTCGTTCTAAGTTTTCAGCTTCATTCTCCAACTATTCTAAATTGATGTCTCTTCGTTCATCTCCATATTCTTCCGGTGCATCGTTCAAGTATTCTCTAATCAGCTCGTGATCTCTTCGTTCTCGTGTATCAAATTCCCTCGAGTATTTTCGCGCACTCTTTAATTCTTACGGTGATTCGTTCTCTTTCTTCATTCATTTTCAATTCTTACGGTGGTTCGTTCAAGATTCCTTTTCCTATGTCCTCATATTAATGTATTCGTTGTTTCAACCCTACCGGTGGTTCGATGAAGACCTTCCCAAGTTTGCGCCATATCTATCTTAATCCTTTCTACGAGAATAAGTAGTATGCCAAATCCATTGCTTGTCATCAATTTAATTGGTGAAGGATGAGCATAATGTAATTCTTATTCTTGTTTCATCGAGTAAATTCAATTCCTTATTCCGGAGATTCATCAAAATTCTTGTTTTCATTTGTTCATCTTTCTTTCCGGAGTTCCAAGTTTTCTCAGTTATATCATTTCAAAGCTTCATCTTATCACTGCAAGGCTTCACCTGGTGTTTTCAACTTCTCTTTCTTTCTATCATCCTTTTATTATCGGAGTTCTTCATGGAGGCTCTACATGATGGTTCATCAAGGATTTAATTCCTTCTCTAAGTGTTCATCGAGATTCTTTTCAGAGGAGCTCAAGTATTCTTCATCTTGCATTCCGAAGTGCAATTCATTCTCCCTTATCATTTGAGGTGGTGTTATGTCATTCTTGACAATTTGAGTTCGCTTTTCATGATTCCCATGTTGCCAAGAATGAGATATTTTAAATCCACCAATCTCTTCGTTGGATTTATCTTGTGTCATGTTTCACCTAAAGCCTTCCCTAAGGAATGTTGCTATTGTGGTGCTCATCAATGATCCAAGTTTTCTCCTATCCTCTCGGCGAGAGAAGTTTTAATCTCTTCATCGATCTCAAGCAAGCAATTGTTTTCGTTAGTGGCACAATTTCACCTCAAGTTTTGAGATATCTCCATAAGCCCACGAACATCATATCCTTTCTTTGTTGATTTTTCAACAACTCCGTTCTTCTCCGTTCTTTTCATTGCATTCTTTCATTTCTACCGGAGGCATTGTGATATCGCTCTCTTCAACCCATCTTCTCGTTTTGTCAAGATCATCTTCTTTCCTTGCTTATCCATTTAACTGGAGTGTGGTGTCATCTCTTCAATTTCTTTTCATCTTATCAAGTTTCCTTCTCTTTTTCAACCGGAGTGCTGTCAAAATTATGTCATTCTTGTTCCTCTGCTATCTCGTTATATCGGTGTGTTTTCATATTCTTTTGGTTCGTTAAGCCCTTGTTTCATGTCTTTCAACCCACAAGGTTCTCATAATGTTCCTTGTTCTCCTTTTCTAACGGAGTGTTTGTAATCTCGTTCATCTCCGTTGTATTCTTTTCTAAAAATTGTTTAACCTCTCAAGGTTCGTTGGTTTCACTCGTTTGTCAAAGAAGCAACTTTGTTTTACCTTTTCTTCTTCCGTTTCCCTCCGGTGCCATCCTAGATCTCGGGACGAGATCCTCTTGTAGTGGTGGAGTGTTGTAACGCCCCGAGACCGACGCTTCAGACGCCTTCCATATATTTTGTGATCGCCGTGTGTTTCTTTTGCTTGCTCTATTTATTTGGCATTGCATCATGTCATCATGCCATCATGTCATTTAGTTTTTAAAACTCAACTAAATAAATGGCATAGATTTTGATCTATTTAAATCGAGGGAAATGCACATGGTGATTTATCTTTACAACATATAAAAATCTCCCAATATTATTAGGGAGCTATATTAAAATATTCCATTAACTTTGGAATTAACCATAACACACTTGCAAAATAATTCCGTGCCTTTCTGCTTCAAGTTTGGTCTCCAAACTTTGCCCTAAATTCTTTCTTCACTTTCCGGAGCTCCACCAAAAATCTCAACATTTTGTCCACTCCTAAACCTTGTCCTAGTTCAAATCATTTGTATTTATATCAAATGAGTTTGAATTTAAATCTTTCAACCATGGCCTTTTCTATTTTCTCGGAACAAGCACATTTTTGTGAGCCCGGGAAAATTACCCGCATGCGCAAATTCTTTCCCTAACCCTATCTTTCTTTTTCTTCTCTCTAATACTTTTCTGCTAAAAGGAAATAAGAGAGAGAGAAGAGAAGCCCAGCTGGCCACTTGGTCCTCCCAGCAGGCCGACCCATTTGCTCCTAGAGGCCAAGCCCCCGCTGCTAACCCTAGCCCGATGCCCTCACCCGATCTCCTCCTCTCCCTCTCGTCCTCCCACACCGCCGCCACTCACACACGCAGCGCCCGAACCCGTCGCTCGCTAGCCACTCTCCCTCCTCTCGATCTCTCCCTCTCGCTTCCCCGCAGCGCCGCCATCTCTCTCTGACCCCTCGCTCTCACCCTCTCGTGCCCTCCCGTGCCGCCAAGAAGAGAGAAGGAGCGCTCGCGCCCGATCGCCGCCGTGCTCGTCCCCTGGCGCCGCTTCTGCAGCGCCTCGGTTGATCTCCGCCCTCGCGCAAGCCGCTCCAGCGCCGCCACCATCGTCGGAGATGGGCTCCCGCCGCCCAGATCTGCGTCTCGTCCTCGTCCACGCGGTTCCCCTCGCCGCACCCCCGAGCAGGAGCTCCGCCTCCCCTGCTTCGTGCCAAGGCCGACGCCGGCCACTTCTTCCTTCGCCGCCCCATGGAGGCCTAAGCCGCCGACCTCGTCGGGCCTCCACCTCCGTCCCGCGCCCGCATCCATGCTCTGGATCGAGAGGAGCTCGATCCCGAGCGCCTTCTGCCCGTCCATGCCGCCCATGAGCCCCGGCGCCCCCTTTGCTCTGTTGCACGCCCATGCCATTCCCACCGCTCAAGCTTTGCCTCGCACCCTGCTGCCTTCGGTCGCTATTGGTTTGTTTGGCCTTCATGGACATGTTGATGCGGACACCAAGTACGACTACACCACAATGATACATGAACGACTACACGGCTACGACAAGTGTACCTCTACTTCCTGGAATCGCTAAGTACCGCACCGAAACGCAAGTACAACAAGGAACCCGACTACTTCCACCACGGCCGTGTACCACTACTTCCACTACCATCGCGAGAACGACTACTTCCAATACCGTCGCGACGTGAACAACTACTTCCCACGACGACCCGTGAACACCTCCTCTACATCGTACCGAACTTGATCCGTTCCGAAATGCACGCTTCGAAGGTATAACCCCGAGACGACGCCCGTGAACGAATGCATGCATGTTGTATGAGATGCTCGTGTTTGCACTGTGTTCGAATTTGTCGCTTGCACGGTCCTCCTCGGTTGCCATGCGTCGACCCGTGGGAACCCGGTCACCCCACCATCTTTTGCATGTTCTGCACATCCACATTTTCGTTCGCACCGACATCTTGATGAGTTGTCGGATCATCGGGATGTTGCCGTGGATCCATTTCCGTTTCGCCGCCGTGGCACCCTTTCCCTTCCGCCATGGCGACAAATGTCTCAAATCATGCTCATGTCAACATTTTCATAAAATTGCTTAAAACTTGCATATGTCATTCGCATCATGATAACAACATTTAAATGTTTAAAATTGTGTTTGCATTTAAATTGCTATATGCACATGGGGATTTTCCGGAATTGTTGTTTGTTGTCCCGGCCTCATTTAAACTTGCCTAGATCGGTAGTTTTCTTATGCTTCACCCCTTGCCATGTTGAATAACATTTAATATCATTTGGTACATAACCGAGAGTTAACTAAATAATTAAATGTGGTGTTTCTTCAATATGCAACTCGTTGCATATTGAGCTCCACTTAACTTGTAGTATTGTTTGTTGCACTTTGCCATGCTATGCATATTTAAACCGGACATGCATCATACTTGGCTGTGCATCATGCCATGTTTATGTGATCGTTGTTTACCATGATGTTTCCTTCTTTTCGGTTGCGCTTCTCCTTGATAGTTCCGGTTACATTGCGATTGTGAGGATTCTTTCGACTACGTCCGTTTGTCTTCTTCATGGACTCGTTCTTCTTCCTTGCGGGATCTCAGGCAAGATGACCATACCCTCGAAATCACTTCTATCTTTGCTTGCTAGTTGTTCGCTCTATCGCTATGTTGCGCTACCTACCACTTGCTATATCATGCCTCCCATATTGCCATGTCAAGCCTCTAACCCACCTCTCCTAGCAAACCGTTGTTTGGCTATGTTTCCGCTTTTGCTCAGCCCCTCTTATAGCGTTGCTAGTTGCAGGTGAAGATGAAGATTGCTCCATGTTGGATTATGTTTATGTTGGGATATCACAATATCTCTTATATTATTAATGCATCTATATACTTGGTGAAGAGTGGAAGACTCGGCCTTATGCCTGGTGTTTTGTTCCACTCTTGCCACCCTAGTTTCCGTCATACCGGTGTTATGTTCCTTGATTTTGCATCCCTTACACGGTTGGGTGATTTATGGGACCCCCTTGACAGTTCGCTTTGAATAAAACTCTTCCAGCAAGGCCCAACCTTGGTTTTACATTTGCCTCACCTAGCCTTTTTCCCTTGGGTTTCCGGAGCCCGAGGGTCATCTTTATTTACCCCCCCGGGCCAGTGCTCCTTCGAGTGTTGTTCCGAACCGAGCAGCCTGCGGGGCCACCTCGGGGAAACTCGACGCCTGGTTTTACTCGTAGCTTGACTTATCCGGTGTGCCCTGAGAACGAGATATGTGCAGCTCCCATCGGGATTTGTCGGCACATCGGGCGGCTTTGCTGGTCTTGTTTTACCATTGTCGAAATGTCTTGTAAACCGGGATTCCGAGACTAATCGGGTCTTCCCGGGAGAAGGTTTATCCTTCTTTGACCGTGAGAGCTTATAATGGGCTAAGTTGGGACACCCCTGCAGGGTATTATCTTTCGAAGGCCGTGCCCGCGGTTATGTGGCAGATGGGAATTTGTTAATGTCCGGTTGTAGAGAACTTGACAATCGACTTAACTAAAATACATCAACTGCGTGTGTAGCCGTGATGGTTTCTTTTCGGCGGAGTCCGGGAAGAGAACACGGTTTTTGAGTTATGTTTGACGTAAGTAGGAGTTCAGGATCACTTCTTGATCATTACTAGTTGACGACCGTTCCGTTGCTCCTCTTCTCGCTCTTATTTGCGTATGTTAGCCACCATATATGCTAGTGCTTGCTGCAGCTCCACCTCACTACCCTTTCCTACCCTTAAGCTTAAATAGTCTTGAGCTCGCGGGTGTGAGATTGCTGAGTCCTCGTGACTCACAGATTCTACCAAAACAGTTGCAGGTGTCGTTGATGCCAGTGTAGGTGACGCAACCAATCTCAAGTGGGAGTTCGACGAGGAACTTGGTCGTTACTATGTCTCGTTTCCTGTTGATCAGTAGTGGAGCCCAGTTGGGACGATTGGGGATCTAGCATTTGGGGTTATCTTCTTTTTTATTTGGATTTGACCGTAGTCGGTCCATGTGTGTATCTTGAAAGATGTATGATTTATTTATGTATTGTGTGAAGTGGCGATTGTAAGCCAACTCTTTATCCCATTCTTGTTCATTACATGGGATTGTGTGAAGATGAACCTTCTTGCGACAAAACCACAATGCGGTTATGCCTCTAAGTCGTGCCTCGACACGTGGGAGATATAGCCGCATCGTGGGTGTTGCACCCAAGTAGGAGGAATCCTACTTGGGGCCTAGTCCAATTCGCCCCACCCCTTTCCATATTTCCGGAGAGGGAAAAGGGAAGAGGAAGGGGAAAAGGAAAGGGGGGGCCGAACCCTCTCTTTTCCTTTCCCCACTCGGCCTCCTTCCTTGGGGGAAGAGCCACCCTTGTGGGCTGATGTGCTCCCGTCCTATGGCCCATGTGGCCCATATCTTTTCCCCGGGGGTTCCGGTAACCCCCAGGCAGTCCAATAAATACCCGATACACTTCAAAACACTTCCGGTGTCCGAATACTATCATCCTATATATCAATCTTTACCTCTCGACCATTTCGAGACTCCACGTCATGTCCGTGATCTCATCCGGGATCCGAACAACATTCGTTCACCAAATCACATAACTCATATAATACTAAATCATCATCGAACGTTAAGCGTGCGGACCCTACGGGTTTGAGAACTATGTAGACATGACCGAGACACCTCTCCGGTCAATAACCAATAGCGGAACCTGGATGCTCATATTGGTTCCTACATATTCTACGAAGATCTTTATCGGTCAACCCTTAATGACAACATACGTTATTCCCTTTGTCATCCGTATGTTACTTGCCCGAGATTCGATCGTCGGTATCTTCATACCTAGTTCAATCTCGTTACCGGCAAGTCTCTTTACTGTTCTGTAATACATCATCCTGCAACTAACTCATTAGTTACTTTGCTTGCAAGGCTTCTTATGATGTGCATTACCGAGAGGGCCCGGAGATACATCTCCGATACTCAGAGTGACAAATCCTAATCTCGATCTATGCCAACCCAACAAACATCTTCGGAAATACGTGTAGAGCATATTTATAATCACCCAGTTATGTTGTGATGTTTGATAGCACACAAGGTATTCCTCCGGTATCTGGGATTTACATAATCTCATACTCGAAGGAATATGTATTTGACATGAAGAAAGCAATAGCAATAAAACTGAACGATCAATATGCTAAGCTAGTGGATGGGTCTTGTCCATCACATCATTCTCATAATGATGTGATCCCGTTCATCAAATGAAAACACATGTCTATGGTTAGGAAACTTAACCATCTTTGATTAATGAGCTAGTCTAGTAGAGGCTTACTAGGGACACGGTGTTTTGTCTATGTACCCACACATGTATCAAGTTTCCGGTTAATACAATTCTAGCATGAATAATAAACATTTATCATGATATAAGGAAATATAAAATAACAACTTTATTATTGCCTCTAGGGCATATTTCCTTCAACCACATCATACACGCGCCCTCCATACCAGGTGAGCTCCATGATTTCTTGTCTCGGGAGGATATATACTTCTGTGGGGCAGCCATCAAAGGGGACAAACAGATGCTGGCGCCGTACAACCTTCATTTGAAAAGCATCGCTGACCTACAAACCAGAATCAAAATTCCTGTAGAAGATTGTGATAAACAGACACCATCCCTATTCGACGTAGCAAAATTTTGTGCTTAGTACAAATCTTCAAAAGGGTGACGAGACGCTGGCATTAAGGTCGTCTGGATGGGAGAATTATCCCTTGACGTACGAGCGGATAAAATATGCTGCCCTCGATGCCCGTGTGAGTTTCGAAATAGCTGCAAGGTCCAAAGAGCTTGTTGCGAAGCCGTCTCCCATAGAAAATGAGAAGAAGAAGAAGAAGAAGAAGAAGAAGAAGAAGAAGAAGAAGAAGAAGAATAAGAAGAAGAAGCTGCACCAGTAGCAGGGAATTATGGATGGATGAACTATTTCCTCTCTTGTAAAAAAATATTTCCTCTCTGTGTATATTGATATAGATGAACTATTTCTATGGTGTGCATGTCTTTGGAACAAGTAGCAGCGTAGGTCCGCTTGACTATAAGGAACTATTTATCTGCCTACCTTTCTCTACTACTCCTTCCAGTGATCGGTATGCAATGCATGTGCCAGTAGACATGACAACTTCTCCATGGAAGTTGAACTCCGGTGACCATCACGTTTCATACACTTCCACTCGCGATTCCCATGACGCCGCTCCAACCCATGGAACCACGTCCCCCGACATGCGCCTCACCCCTCTCGGCTGCAGCGCCCCTCTGCCTTTGTGTGCATGACATGTGGGCCAGCTGAAATGTGGCGAGCATCAAGTTTCTACCACGGCCACATGCGATTCCCACGACTCCGCTCGAACCCATGACACCACACGTCCCCAGCCTGCAGCTCACCCCTCTCGGTACCACCGCCCCTCTGCCTTTGGGAGCATGACACGTGGACCAGCCACCAATCGGGTCCACTGAAGCTCTGTCCCGTGGGCCCCGAGAGGGAAATGTAACTCCTGCGCTAGGCCTTGTGGTTCTACCGCTGCACGAACTCGTGCCAAACTCGAGATTTGTTTCTTACTAGCAAGATGCCCGTGCGTTGTGCAGAACATCAAGATGCATTTGTATGAGTAGTTTATCTTGTGGGAGAAAAGGATGAACGAGGGAAGGCCTTATTTGGAAATGTGGAGAGGGCTGTGGGTTTCTTTTTGCAAAATTGCCATAGTTTCCTTCCATGGACACCCAGACGTCCAGCTGTGGCACCCTCGCCATGGCCAGGCCACCACCGGGCGGTTCAACTCGAATGAGTGAGTCGCGAACAACGCCGCGACAATGGCCAGCTGGGCATCTCGAACCACACCGATGCCACTTCCCCGTAGCCGACCTACGCTCGCACGTGGCCGCACGCCGTTGAGGCTCACTGGCTCAACTACGTTGAGTACATCATCTTGGCAAACCAGTATCCGTTGAGTAGGTTGCTCCTGCCCACAAGCACACGCCTATACGTATCCAGCATTTCAGCCTCGTTGCTGAGTGGTACATCCTCGGGACGGTGAAAGTGGTCGAAATCTCGAGCCCAAGTCGAGCTATGTGCCCCGGGTAGCTCACTGGCTCCCGCTCGAGCTCCCACCCGGCCGTCGTTGTCGTCGCACCACTCAGGATCGGGAGTAGCACCCTGCCATCATCCAGAGTGCAAGCTAGTAAACATCGTGTGGCACGTCACAACAGTCAAGCACCTCGACATGCATCGGCCGAGCAGAGACTTTTCTTGGCCACAAGCTCCATGGTCTCGCCCATGATCGGTGTGGTACTGCAGTTGAACATGCGGGTAAAATACTACGGGAGCAGCTGCATGTGCATGGCCCAGACGTCGATGTTGGCGTGGAGGAGGTGGTACTTGCTCGCGCCACAACGTGCTACATGGCTTAGGCAGGCACCTGTTGCGACGCTCTGGCGTTGGCACCGGCATTGTCAACACAGTTGATGATCTGGAGGAGGACGAGCAGGAAAGGAAAGGGTCTTGCATGCGTGTACAGATTCATGCAGGAAATTCTTTCCTGGAAATACGACCTTTGTTTACCTTTCTTTGAGGCTATAGATGACCCACACGAGGAAATCTATTATAACCGTTGGCTTAATAGTGGTGCGGGAGTACGAATCGGAGCATGGGAGAGGAGCAAGCAAGCCTCGTCCGCCGACCTGTGCCTCACCCCTCTCGGTCCCACCGCCGCTCTCCTTTCATGAGAATGACATGTGGGCAAGCCGCATTTAAGGTCCACATGTCATTGACTCATAGGCCGGTGCACTAAGCCACTGAAGCTCGGTCCCGTGGGCCTTGAGAGGGAAATGTAACTCCTGCGCCAGGCCATGTGGTGCTCCCGCAGTACGAACTCGTGCCAAACCCGGAATTTGTTTCTTACTACTAACAATGTGCCGGCCCATGCATTGCACTGGATCCAAAGTATCTATTTAGTGGAGTCCACTCTAAACACATTATCTATTTATTTTTCTCTAGCCTTTCCTAGCCATGCAACCAAGCCACATAAGCTTCATGGGTGCCCTCCACATCATATTATTCATACTACATTGACTGGAAAAAAGATAAATCAACCAAAACAAGATCTTCCCATTTTTTTGTTCCTATGATGTTGTGCCGTGCACGTACCTAGTTGTATAGTGGTAGTACTAGTTGTAGTACAAACTTCGTACTAGTAGGAGTAGTAGTACGGAGTGCTCCTACTCTATCAACGAGCCCCATCTGACACCAAATTTCTTGGCTTCCATGCTACAACTAGATCTTCCCATCCTCGTTTTTGTTTTCCAACGCAGCGGGTGGGGTGCGGTTTGCCGATAGTTGGTTTGCTCAATTAAGGTCCCACATGAAAGTGAAAATGCTAGTGTCGGCGTTCTGGGAACGGGGGTCCCCAGACTAGCCTGCCTGCGGCCCATGGCGTGGCTAAGTTAGCGGGCCGTATGGCCCATCTTCATCAACAAGGCATCCAAGACCCTCGCAAGGGGCCAAGTCTCGCGAGGCGGGCGACGCAAGACCTCCTCAGGAGTGGCCTAGCCAGGCAGTCTCACGAGGAGCGGAGATATCAAGGTGGGGCAAACCTCACAAAGCTCTCGTGACGTGAGCCATGACGATCGGCACCAGGCGGGCGCCAGCGCGCGCAGCGTCCTTGTTTCCTCTTTGGTGCTAAGGAGGCAAGCACATGCGAGGAGTACCGAGGCATCAGGCAAATGTTGCCATATCGGTGCAACGAGACCAAGACCAGAAGGCAGCAGGACGGAGGTCATCGTGGAGCCCAAGAAGGCGTCACCACCAGAGCCTTTCGCAGGCGAAGACCACTTTTGTCAGGATAGCTTGTACTAGCTGCCCCCCTTCAAATTTGCCCGCCGTTGTTGGCTCCCTTCCCGCTCAATATTTGGGGGGAGGACCAGGGCCTATATAAGTAGAACTAGCCGCCACAGTAGGGGCATCTCAGCTTGATCTGATCTGATCAAGAGCCTACCCTAGCCACAAGAACACCTCAACCTCAGGAGGCTGTTCTTCCCCTTGTATTGTTCATCATCAGGCCAAGAGGCAATCCACCGCCACCACACTGGAGTAGGGTATTACACCACAACGGTGGCCCGAACCAGTATAAATCTCGTGTCTTTATGTGTTGCGAGTTCGTCGAGTTCGTCCGCGAGATCTTAGCGAGCTAGGGCGTGGATCGGTAGGAGGAAAAGACTTCGCGCGCACCCCAGAGTTCGAACCTTAAGGGTTTGCCGGAACCCCACCTCCAACATTTGGCGTGCCAGGTAGGGGTGCGTCGTAGCTCCTCTCCACCAGCCTGCTCCCCGCGCCGCCGCACTTCGCCCCCATGGCAGGTGCCCCGCCATCCACCACTGCGGCCGGCATCGACAGCGGGGCATCTGGGTACCGAGCCCTGGCCCCCGCCCTGCGGCGGGTGCGGTGGCTGACCAAGTTCATGCCAGAGATGCCGCCGCGCTACGACGGCGCGGCAGACCCGTCGTCGTTCCTGCTGGCGTATGAGGAGGCTATCCTCAAGGCCGGAGGCGACGACAAGATCATGGCCAACTGGTTCCCCATGGCCCTCGCCGGCGAGCCACGCGCCTGGCTGCTCAACCTCCCTGGATCCACGGTGGCGTCGTGGGGGGAGCTTCGCGACCTCTTCGCTGCCCGCTACGCGGTGCCGGTGCACCACGCAGTTGCGGCCCTGCTGGGCGGCTCTCAAGCACCGCCTTCAGATCGCCACGTCAAACCGTTCCTTTGTCAGATTGGGGCCACCTCCAAGCGCCCGGGGGCTCCGCCGGGTTGGGCTGCGCCAGAGGCCGACCTCACTTTTGGCTCAGAAGACCACCCCGACACCAGCGCCGTCTCGGGCATGCTCACAATGCTTTGCACGCCCACCATCTGCAACGTGGCTGTTACCAAGACCCTCATCAACAGCGGTGCCGGCCTCAACTTGCTCTCTGTAGAAGCCTTCAGCCTTCTTCACGTGTCGCTTGAGCGGCTCAGCCTCAGCAAACCCTTCTCAGGAGTTGGTGGTGGAGCTGCCCACTCTCTGGGGCAGATCCGCCTCCCCGTCACCTTCGGCACACGCGACAACTACCGCACCGAGCTGATGCCTGGGAGCAAAGGTGTCCTCACCATCAAGGGGGACACTAAGGAGGCCGTGACGGCACTCAGGCTTGCCTTCAAGACCGCGGCGGCAGCACAGCCCGCCGGTGCCCGTACCCCCGAGGCCAAGGAGGCTGCGCCTACCAAGAAGAAGCAGCTGTTCACCCAAGACAAGGCGGAAACCAAGCAGGTGCCGGTCAACAAGGACGGGTCTTCGGGAGCCACCTTTACCATAGGCGCCGGCCTTGACCCGGGTTAAGAGGAGGCCTTGGTGAGGTTCTTGCGCGCAGACAAGGAGATATTCGCGTGGGAGCCCAATCAGCTGGTAGGGGTCCCGAGGGAGGTGATTCAGCATCATCTAAGGGTATGCCCCAACATACGCCCCGTGAAGCAGCGAGCGAGACGGCAGTCCACTTAGAAGCAGGCCTTCATCGTCCAGGAGACCCGCAAGCTGGAGGCGGCGGGTGCCATTCGCGAAGTTCGATATCCCGAGTGGCTGGCGAACCCCGACGTAGTGCCAAAGAAAGGCGGGAAGGAACGGATGTGCGTCGACTTCACCAACCTTAATAAAGCCTGCCCCCAAGATCCATTCCCGCTCCCGCGCATCGACCAGATCGTCGACTCCACCGTCGAATGCGACCTGCTGTGCTTCCTGGATGCGTTCTTAGGGTATCATCAGATCAAGATGGTGATGGAAGATATGGAGAATACAGCCTTCCTGACACCATGTGGGGTGTACTGCTACACCTGCATGCCCTTCGGGCTGCGCAACGCGGGCCGACTTTTTAGCGGCTGATGCACATCGCCCTAGGGCGGCAGCTCGGGAGAAACACAGAGGCCTACGTCGATGACATAGTGGTAAAGTCTCGCGAGGTGAGGATATTGATTCAAGACTTGGAGGAGACCTTCGAGAGCCTGCGCCAAGTGAACTTGAGGCTTAACCCGGAGAAGTGCGTGTTCGGCGTCCCCTCCGGCAAGCTGCTGGGATTCCTCGTATCCCACAGAGGGATCGAGGCGAACACGGAGAAGATCAAGGCCATCGAGGACATGAGCCCACCACAGACCCTCAAAGAGATGTAGAAGCTAGCAGGGCGGGTGACCGCATTGGGGCGTTTCATCTCCAAGCTGGGAGAGCGCGCCTTACCCTTCTTCAAGCTCATGAAGAAGAAGGGCCCGTTCGAGTGGACCCCGGAGGCCGACCAAGCCTTCCAAGACCTCAAGAAATACCTTAGCAGCCCTCCGGTGATGGTGGCACCACGGCCTCTCGAGCCCCTAGTACTCTACCTTGCCGCCACCCCGTACTATGCCAGCGCGGTGCTGGTGGCGGTTCGGGAGGAGCGCCAAGCCAAGGGCGCGCTGCGCCAAGCCGGAGCTAAAGTGGTGCAGGGTTAGGAAGGTGCAGCAAAGGCCTCAGCTGCAGAAGACCAAGCTCGGCAGGACAACGTCGCAGAAACTCCTGAAGACAATCAGGTCTCAGGAACCCCTCCACCTCAGGAGATGCCCCAATCTCCGCAGGACCCGGGCCTCGACAGTGTGCCATCCCTTGTCGAACACCCGGTGTACTTCGTCAGCACCGTGCTGCGGGACGCGAGGGCATGCTACCCCATGCCTCAGAAACTCCTGCTCGCATTCTTGGTGGCCTCACGCAAGCTGCGACACTACTTCCAGGGCCACCCCATCAAGGTCGTCTCAGCCTACCCATTGGAGAGGGTGCTCAGGAGCCCCAACTTAGCTGGAAGGGTCGCTGAGTGGAACATCGAGCTGCAAGCATTCCAGTTGGAGTTCAACACTACCAAGGTCATCAAGGGGCCGCGCTCGCTGATTTTGTGGCAGAATGGACAGATGCCCCGACACTTGAGGAAGGCGAAGACCGGTCCAGCTCACCAGGGAGCGAGGCTCCAGACAGCTGGGTCATGTATTTCGATGGCGCCTTCGCGCACCAGGGCGCGGGGGCTGGAGCAATGCTCATCTGGCCCACTCAGGACAAGCTCTACTACGCCGTGCAACTCTGCTTTCAGCACGGCGAGAAGGTCTCCAACAATATCGCAGAATACGAAGGCCTCATAGCTGGCCTGAAGGCTGCGGCAGCTCTAGGGGTGAAGCGCCTTACCGTCAGAGGCGACTCGCAACTCCTCGTCAACTTATCCAACAAGGTATACGAGCCAAAGGACGAGCATATGGAGGCATACCTCGCGGAGGTGCGCAAGATGGAAAAGCAGTTCTCAGGCCTGGAGCTGCAGCACGTGCCCCGGGGCACCAACAAGGAAGCCGACGACATCGCCAGGAGAGCATCCAAGCGGCAACCGCAAGAGCCCGGTGTCTTTGAGGAGCGGCTCTTCAAGCCATCAGCTACACCACCACTTTCAAGCACGACTCAGCCTCGGGAGGAGCTCCCACAGCCTCCAGCCACGGGAGCCCCAGCCTGTGGCCCGACCTCAGGCGCTCGGCTGCTCTTGGTGCTCGAGCCCCAGGAGGAATGCTGGATCAAGTAATTCAAGGAGTACCTAATGCAAGGGACGCCGCCGGAGAAGGAAGAGGACGCAGAGCGCGTGGCCCAGCAGGCCACGGCATACTGTATCCAAGACGGCGAGTTGTACAGGAAACGACTGAACGATGTCACGCTGTGCTGCATCTCCAGTGATCAAGGAAGGGAGTTGCTAGTTGACATACACGGTGGGGACTATGGGCACCATTCGTCGTCACGGACCCTCGTCGGCAAGGTGTTCTGCAGTGGATTCTACTGGCCTACGGCACTCAACGACGTAGCCGAGCTGGTGAAGTCCTGCGAGGCTTGCCAATTCCACGCCAAGCAAATTCACCAGCCAGCTCAGGGCCTCCAGACATTCCCGCTCACGTGGCCATTCGCGGTCTGGGGGCTGGACATCTTAGGCCCGTTCCCTCGGGCGCCAAGGGGCTACCGCTATCTCTACGTCGCCGTCGACAAGTTCACCAAGTGGGCGGAAGTGGAAGCCGTCCGTACCATCCCGGCCGGCTCTGCTGTCAAGTTCATCAAGGGCCTCGTGAGCCGCTTCGGGGTCCCCAACCGCATCATCATAGATAACGGCTCGCAGTTTACTAGTAACCTCTTCAAAACCTACTGTGCTAACCTTAGAACGCAGATCTGCTACGCTTCGGTGGCGCACCCCCGGAGCAATGGCCAGGCCGAAAGCGCCAACGCGGAGGTCCTGAGGGGCCTCAAGACCAGGACCTTTAAGAAGAAGCTGGAGGCCTGCGGCAGGGGCTGGCACGACGAACTCCAGTCCGTGCTGTGGTCCATCCGCACCACCGCCACCAAGCCAACGGGCGAGACTCCATTCATCCTCGTCTACGGAGCTGAAGCAGTCCTTCCTCACGAGGTCAAGCATTGCTCCGCACGGGTCCTAGCGTTCAACGAAACGCAGCAGGACGCTACGCGGGGGATGGATCTCGTGCTGGGGGAGGAATGCCGTCGCAAAGCTGCATTGAGGGCAGCAAGGTACCAATAAGCGCTGCGGCGATACCACTGCCGAGATGTCCGCTCCAGGATGCTCGAGGTGGGCGACCTCGTCCTGAGGCGGGTCCTCTCCAGGGAAGGGCTGCACAAGCTTTTGCCCATATGGGAGGGCCCGTTCAGGGTCGTCCATGTCTCCAGGCCTGGTGCAGCGCGCCTGGAGACGCAGGACGGGATGCCCATCCAGAACGCCTGGAACATCCAGCACCTCCGGAAGTTCTACCCATGAAGTAAGGCCCAGAGCCTGTGAAGAAAGGCCCAGAGCTTGTAAAGAAGGCCCAGAGCCTGTGAAGAAAGGCCCAGGGCCTGTAAAGAAGGCCCGGTGCCTGTGAAGAATCGCTGCCCGTGACACTCTCACGTAATAATGCGTGGGGCTGTACACGCCCCGGAGTCTCAGGCGCGCCGGCCTCAGGCCCTGGGCCTCCCGCCCATGCCTAGTGGCAGCACTTAGCTCCGCGCTGGTGAGAAGACTTGAAGACTAGACTAGGTGCCGGACGCGTCTTCTCATTTGCTTTCCGTGGTTGGCTTCCTTTTTCTTAAATCGAAGTTCGCCTTTGGTGTTCCTTGATAATTCGGTTCCCTCGCATCTTACTGCATTTTCCGGCTCTGGTCCGCTCGTGTTCTTTCTCTCGCATACCTCGCGAGGGGGTTAGGTAGGTGCCCTCGCGAGCATTTCTCTCCTACCTGCCTCACGAGCATTTCTCTCCTCTCTGCCTTCTCGCGAGCCACCCTCGTGCGAACCCAAAAACTGGCGCATCCCTCCTAGTCCGTGCCCCTCGGGTACCGCGATGCAAAGCACTAGGTCAAGGCTCGGGTAAACGGCGAATCTCTTAGCGCACCTTCTAACGAATTATCATAGTTCCTGAGCAAACAGGTCAAGATGGACACGAGGAAATAAACGCCTCGCAAGGAGGAGGGCGCCCCGAACGCACCAGGTTAAGTTATCTTTGCGCAAAATGGCCACACAACACTGAAACAACAAGCGTAGCATAATGGTTGATAGGTTATGGTTCGATACATGCCCCTCTGGGCCCATGCCGGTTTCATTTCGATGCAGGAAGGGAAAGGGAAACATAATAAAAGCGGCGCTCGCCCCTGCAGCAGCCGACGCGGGCAGGGTCACGACGACGTCTCGGGTCTAGTCGGACCCTTCTTCGCGCTTCATCGATGCGCGGCGACGAGACGACCCACTACCACCTTCGAGGCGGGCGCGGCAGCATGGCGGCTGATCAAGGCCGCCGCTGCTGGAACTGTCGCAAAGGGAGGAGTCACCACAGCCAGACGAGGCGCGGCCGGCGGGTTCGTCCTCCTCCTCGTCCCGACCATCGCCATGGCCGAGCACCTCCTCGCCGTCGTTCACCTCGGGGCAGCATCCGGCGCGACGACCATCTTCCCCGAACACCCTCACGAAGAGGATCGCGTCGCCGTCGAACTTGAAGTGGAGGGTGCACCGCCTGCCCAGGCCGCGCGCGCGGGCAAACGTCTGCCAACCGTGGGCCAGAGCTATGTTGCCCGCGAGGGAGACCCCGACCGCGGCCCAAGAAGCCCGGCTGCAGCAACCGTCCACCTGCAACCAAAGCCCGCCGGGACCGGAGGCCGGCAGCTCGTCGGCGAAGAAGCGAGGGAGCTGGAGCCAGTTGCCGGCCGGATTCTCCGACCAGACAACAAACTCTGGTAACACCTCTCACGCATGGAACCGCGGTCGGGGGGGTCACGCAACCACGGCGCGCCTCCTTTCATCGACAGAACTGCTGCGACCAGAGCGACTCCTGCCACGCATCGCGGCGCCTCCCTGGGAGCCGGGGGCCACGGCGGGGGTCGTGGCATGCTTGCGGGGACGGCCATGTCCTCGCTTGGGCGCCGGGGAGCCGGGCCCCTCCCGAGGGGCCTTGCCCTTCTCTGCAGCAGAGAACCTCTTCGACGGCGCCATTGCAACTGGCGGTGGAGCGAGGAGGAAGAAGCAAACAAGCAGGGAAGAGATGGGCGACGGGGGCTCTGCCCCCTCCCCATTTAGAGCAAAAGAAGGCCAACCGGCGCCTCCCACGATCGCAGGTAATGATGGTTTTCCTTGCATGTCGCAGGGACTTTTCAAGTCGTGCAGTTGCCAAGGCAGCGTTGGGAAGCGGAGACGCCCACGTCCAATCAACCGCCACGCGTCAACCGAGGCCGCAGGCTTTTGGGGCCCGCGGCGCTCCGTACTTGACCCTTGCGCCGCGAAGTCAAGCCCGAGCACACCTTGGGCCCGGGGGCTACTATTGGCGTTCTGGGAACAGGGGTCCCCAGACTAGCCTGCCTGCGGCCCGCGGCATGGATAAGTTAGCGGGCCGTACGGCCCATCTTCATCAACAAGGCATCCAAGACCCTCGCAAGGGGTCAAGTCTCGCGAGGCGGGCGACGCAAGACCTCCTCAGGAGTGGCCTAGCCAGGAAGGCTCACGAGGAGCGGAGATATCAAGGCGGGGCAAACCTCACGAGGCTCTCGTGAAGTGAGCCATGACGATCGGCACCAGGCGGGCGCTAGTGCGCGCAGCGTCCTTGTTTCCTCTTTGGTGCTAAGGAGGCAAGCGCAGGCGAGGAGTACCGAGGCATCAGGCAAAGGTTGCCATATCGGTGCAACGAGACCAAGACCAGAAGGACGGCAGGATGGAGGTCATCGTGGAGCCCAAGACGGCGTCACCACCAGCGCCTTTCGTAGGCGAAGACCAGTTTTGTCAGGATAGCTTGTACTAGCTGTCCCCCTTCAAATTTGCCTTCCGTTGTTGGCTCCCTTCCCGCTCAATATTTGGGGGGGGGGGCCAGGGCCTATATAAGTAGAACTAGCCACCACAATAGGGGCATCTCAACTTGATCTGATCTGATCGAGAGCCTACCCTAGCCACAAGAACACCTCAACCTCAGGAGGCTGTTCTTCCCCTTGTACTGTTCATCATCAGCTCAAGAGGCAATCCACCACCACCACACTAGAGTAGGGTATTACACCACAACGGTGGCCCGAACCAGTATAAATCTTGTGTCTTTCTGTGTTGCGAGTTCGTCGAGTTCGTCGAGTTCGTCCGCAAGATCTTAGCGAGCTAGGGCGTGGATCGGTAGGAGGAAAAGACTTCGCGCGCACCCCAGAGTTCGAACCTTAAGGGTTTGCCGGAACCCCACCTCCGACAGCAAGGCAACACACCTTCCCTAGCTATGTGTCGTGCCGGACGGGCCATGGAGTACTCCCGATTCTAGGACGTGTGGGGGTGCGACGCGAACGCGACAGGCCTTTTTCTTTTACTAGCAATGTGCCCATGCGTTGCGACGGATCCAAAGTAGAATAGTACTTGTTCACAAACTTGAAAGAAAACACTCTTGTTTTGATATACATATATACCACTAAAAATATATTACTTTTCACTCAAAATATATTTCTCAGGCTGTTTTGATGAGGTGAGGGAGGGATGTGGTTGCTTTCAAGATAATAAGGGGGTTTCTACAAATTGGAGCAGAGTAGTGGGCTATTGTTGCAAAAATGCCAGAACTTAGCTCACAGCCATTATATGCAGATCTAATGGTCAGAAATGACGGATGGCAGACACACCACCATCACCAACTGAGTCTTTTATAGGAGATGTGTAGTGTTTCTAGCAAGATGCCCGTGCGTTGCACTAAGTTGATGGAAAAGGTAAGCACAACTTATAAATTGACAGATGGAGTACTAGTTACAGTGATGCATATAATTGCCTCCAAATGTGAGCAAAGGGATCACACATGTCTATATTTACTGGAACGAGAATGCAATAGCGCAATAAGAATTAAGGCCACGATGATGCAATCGTAGTGGTGGTTATAGGAGGCAAGAAGAAAGATGCATCCATCAATGTACGACCTCCTCCTCCTCGACTCAATGCATCAGGCCACCGACCGGCGGCTTAGGAGCGGTGACTTTTGTGGCGAGGTCAAGGTGCTTCTGAACAAAGGCGTCCAATGCTTCCAGTCGGTTGGCGAAGGCCAACATCGCAGCGTCCTCACTGGCCTTGTAGATACCTATGTACATGACTTGCTCGTACACGTGGATGTGTAGGTCGACGAATCCTTGCAGGGCGAGGCGCCTCGCGGCGAGCGCGACCTCCAGGTGGACATTCTTCATTGCGTCGGCGGGCAGTCGCAGGGCCACCAGTGCTTGAAAGAGGTTCTCGCCATGGAGGCCGATTAGGGTAGCAGGCAATGAGGAGCCCGGGCGCGCGGGCTGCAGGATTACGGCGATGTCGTCCGCGAGCTTCTTGACAACGGTGAACTTGTTGATGGTGGCAACGATCATCTGGTCCAGCTGAGAGTCGTAGCTGGCGTCGATGATGGCCATGAACCAGCCGGTCGTCAACACTGTATGGAGACGATCCTCGGTGCCATGCCGCAGGCCGGCGTCGTGGACCATCTGGCACAGCCGCTGGCCGCTCGCGCGCATCACCTCCATGGGTCTGGAGCGAGCATGTTTGCGCTTAGTGTAGGTGCTTAGGTGCGTACGATGTGGTAGATGCATTGGAATGGAGGGGCACCTTTATATGAGTGCAAACTGCGTTGCATTCACATCGTGCTGCCTCTTTTCCCCGTCCTCCTCCCATTACTTCCCTCATGCATTCAGGATGTTAATTGAAGGAGGATGCATCCTTGGACGTTCAACATTTCGGGAACAACTACCCTCTCCCTCGTCTGCATTAAAGCCATATCGGGAAATATCATGGTTTACTAGTAGCTGTCAAATCGAATAGTACTGCACCGCCCGCTGCACGCCGGCTGAACACGCCACCTCGCCTCAATCAAACGCCTCCGTTAAACCTGCATGCAAACCGAGAAACCTACTCCGTCCACACGTCCGTTCATGAGCGGGCCGGAATTAAACACAACACCGGCCGAGCTCCTCCCGTCCGCCCTTAGTTTACACGAGGCCAGATATCGGCGAAGCTCCTACCGTCCACCCTCTATTTATATGAGGCCAGACACACAGCGGGCAAGAATCGCACCCCTCCGCCGCTCCCCCATCTCCTCCTTCACCATTTTCTCCACTCTTCCGATGGCTTCCGAGGAGTCGTTCTCCGGCATACTACCCGGATGGGTGGCCCGCCGAGCCCTCCGGATACGAGCGAGGCCGCTCGGTGATTCACCAACCTCGCTTGGCCTAACGGAGCCAGTTGCCGCCCCAAGCCGGCGCGTGGTTCAGCAACTCGCCGCTATAGTTTAGCTCGATGAGGAGTGGCGAGTTGCTCCACGCCGGCACGGGCATCGTCGCTACCACGTCGTACCGCGCCACCAGTATCTGCGGTGGCCGCGCCTCCCGTGTCTGTGGGCGCGCCTCCCGTGCCTGCGGCAGCGCCATGCAGGCAGAGACAGAAGCCGGGTGCATGGATAGCGACGAGTCAGTGGCCATCTTCTCCGTGTCCGCCGCCATCATCGATGAGAAGTAGAACACGGGAGGCCGCCGCCATTTGGGTCCCATGAAGGCCACCGCCGAGGCGACGACTGCGTATTTAGGTGGTTTCTTTGCTACTCCTTCCCTTCCGAGGACCTTCGTCGACCCCGCAAGTGTCTGCCAGACATGAGGAAGACAATGGGATCCGCGGGCGGCCATTTAGATTAGGTATTAATTATACCACGAAAGTCGGATTAGCACCGCTTAGTTCATGTAAATGTAATGAAATCCATCATGCTTATATGAAGATTCGGCTTTTTTATACGAAATCCTTAATGCTTATATGAAATCAGTCCGTGTTTGCACGAATTTCCTCTGATTGGTTAGAGTTGTGAAAATGTATGCCGCTGGCGTTGGATGTCGTCCTCCACGGAAGGAAGCGGGAGGAAATTTGCCGGCTGCCGTTGGAGATGCTCTTATGCTAGAAATAATAGTCACATCCAATCCATTTGAGTTAATTGCGTGCATGATTCTCCCTCTATAAAAAGTTAATTGCATATACAGTGTACACATGACTTGCAGGGTGGCTACAGCTTCGTACAGAAAGTTAAAAAGAAACAAATCCATCCTTAATCTTGTATTCTAAGTACTCTGTGGGTTCCACTGTCAGTACAGTAGCAAAAGAAGTATATATTAAATAATATATCATATAAAATTCTAAAGACAAAATTCGAACTCAGGTCATCGCGTTGCGAGCATTCGGCGCTAACCAGTCCAGCACATTTTCGTTGTGGACGATGCTGGAGATATATCTCTATGTCTACTCTTATACTCCATCCGTTCCTAAATATTTGTATTTTTCAGATTTCAAATGGACTACCACATACAGATGTGTATATAGACATATTTTAGAGTGTAGATTCACTCATTTTGCTCCGTATGTAGTCACTTGCTGAAATCTCTAAAAAGGAAAATATTTAGGAGCAGAGGGAGTAGAAAACAGAGTTGGTGATGATGGTGTGCCTGCCATCCTGCAATATAGGCCGTCGGATTTATATCTAACGGATACGAAGGAAACTATGGCAATTTTGTAAAAAGACCCACACCCCTCTCCACATTTGCAAATAAGGCCTTCCCTCATTCATCCTTTCTCTCACAAGATAAACTACTCATACAAATGCACCTTGATGTTCCATGCAATGCATGAGCATCTAGCTAGTTTCTTTTAAAATAGCTACTACGATAAATGGGTTGAAGTGATATATTTTATGTCTGCCCCGAATGATCTCAGATTCACTAGTAGTAACAAAGAAAAGGTTGCCTTGTTAATTAACAGAAAACAGGGTGAAAACTATCACACGAGGCCGGTAAGAACAAGGCACACGGGGTTTAGCGTCATTGTCACTACAGCTGTGCGCGCACGAGAACTCTACATATCGAGGGGGCTATGGAGACAAAGACGTATCGAGTGTGTGTGAGCCAGGCACAAAGACACAACTAGCGTGTGTGTGTGTGTGTGTGTGTGTGTGTTTGGGAAAGAAACCAATTGATAGATTAAGATCAAGATCGAGTTGTCACCCTTCTGCTGTCATTGTTGGGGGTGGGGAGGGGGAGGGAGAGAAAGATGTATCGAGAGTGTGCGTGCGGTAGGCACAAAGGCACACCTAGCAAGTGTATGTGTATGTGTGTGTGTTTGAGAGAGAAGCCAGTAGATAGATTACTATCATGATCGAGGTGCCACCCTACTCCTTCGATGTCAGGTAGTGTGTGTGTGTGTTTGAGAGAGAAGCCAGTAGATAGATTAGTATCAAGATCAAGGTGTCACCCTACTCCTTCGGTGTCGGGAAGTGTGTGTGTGTCGGTGTGGGGGGGGGGCAGTGATACTTAGATATAGGGAGAAGGAGTTTGTGTGACACATATCTATATTAAGGGATAGGTAGATAGCATGTGTGCGAGGCATACTTAAAGCATCATGGAGATAAATAAGCGGTGTGCATGCAAGTGCCGGAAAAAAATGAAGAGAGAAACAATGTCTACGAGTGTGTGTGTGTGTGTGTGTGTGTGTGTGAGAGAGCTAAATCTCAAAACAAAAGGTGCTCTGCTGGAATCCCATTGTATGTAATCATATGGTTCCGGACTCGAGTTACCTTAGGCATATGTGTGAGAGACATAATTATACTTTGAGACATTAGTGGCGGTGGGTGGGCGGAATTAAAGGGGTGGGCGTGTTCGACACAGAGAGCGTGTGTGTTTCAATGTGAGAGACTTGTAGGATGGGGTAGAAAGACGAATTCTAACCTTGACGGAGGGACAGAAATACACGAAGTGCGCATGTATGATTCCGATGCCAACGGAGAAATGAGATATGTATGCATGTGACAGAGATTGCACAATTCATTCACGTATCACTATCTAGCGATCATGGACGCGCATCGCTTGAACATAAATCAATATCTACTTCGTATCGTGGCCAAAGATACAATATCGATTCAACGCTAAAAAGATTGGACACTCACATATCACATTTTACTTCTGCAAAATAATCCTTTTCAATTGTGCATGCCAAAGTTACAGTGATGTTTCTTCAAACAACCAATGTAGCTATCATGTACATGCACCATTGTTAGTCTTGCATTCAAATTAATTAGTCTTGGATGATTTAAGCCTCTATTATGAAGTAATATATGCAATATTCATATATGAATTCAACGGGTACACAATTTATGAAATGGAGGCTATGTAATCATATGAGGTAACACTTTTAAGTAGCGGACTACAATATCCATTTCTTTTGTGGGACTACAATATCCATTTCTTTTTGTGCGCCTCTACAATAACACGTCAATGCATTATGTTTAAAGTAAATAACCAATGGCACTAAATTATCCATTTACACGAGAAATACATAGGTTGAGCGTTTGATCCCTTTTTGTGAACGCGCCTCTACACCCGTACGATTGGCCGCGTCCGTGTGAACGTCCGAGTTATCGGTGCATCATCCTGAGTTATTGTCCTTTTTTCTGGGGTGGACTTCACACCAGTTATTAACTGCTGACGCGTGCCCTGTGTACACAGTCTCGCATGACCTTCCCGCTAGCACTGTCTAAAATTAGTTGAAACTGGATACGAACGGTCCCGCGGGCGGCAAAATCTCCCGCCTCCTTATAAGATTTCCACCACCTAGTCTTTAGCATGCGAAATTACCCTTTTTTCCTTGGAGCACGAAGAACAATAGTTACAATACGGCCCTCATTTACATAATAGTTTGGGGCTGCTTTGGTAACTTCTGGTTCCCCCCACCACATGGCACCCCCATTTCCTCTCCCCCTCACGCAAAAATGACTAACTCAACAACACCAGAGCATCTTACATCATGTGGTCTATACTTAATCGGCCTTTCTACCCATCCCCTCTCGAAACCCTAGACTGCTCATCCACCAGCGTACCAGAGCCCATTCACTGCCAGCGGCATGCACCTCGCTGGATCTGCTTCTGCGGCCCCATCTACCCCTCCAACTCCCCTAGAAACAAGTAGAATGCCCATCCACCACTGTACCACAACCCATTCCATGCCGACCTTCACTACAAAAAAAAGACACATCTGTGACATTTTGGGCCGAACGAAATTTTTTTCTGTCATACTTATGACACTTCTATGACGATAATTGGGACAAAACCGGTATCATCATAGATGTGGTTGGGTCCTACTTCTATGACAAAAAATCATGACAGAATATGGGCTTTTCGTCCTGGGCGGGGCGGAGACGCAGCTGCATGACATGCTTTGGGTCGTCCATGACGGAAAAAACCATGGTAGAAGCGAGGGCGAGGAAAATATCGGGGTGTTCCCGGTTAGGGTGGGTGGTCGGGGCCGAGCGATGCGCGATTCTCTCGTACACGCACGCGCGTGGGTGTGAGGCGTTGGGCTCTAACTGAACCTGAGCGATTGCACTGCAGGCTACGTGTTACTGAACCCGAGCGATCGATCGATGGCTGTTAACTGAACCCGATCGAGCGATTCCTTCGCTACTGCTACTAACTGAAGCCGATCGATGCTACCTCTGGATGAACAGTGAGCGTTGCTGGGGGGGTTTGGATGAACAGTTCCCGGTGGGGGTGGATGAACAGGACCCCGTGGTGTTGCCTCTGGATGAACAGGACCCCGATCGATCGAGCCGGTTGGGGATGGATGAACAGGACCCCGTGGAGGGCTGGAAGAACAGGACCACCCCGTGGAGGGCAGGATGAACAGTAGATGGTGGAGGCCTGGATGAACAGTAGCCCGTGGAGGGGTGGTTGAACAGGAGCCCATGGAGAGGGCTGGTTGAACTGTAGCCGGTGGAGTAGCGCGCGGTGGAGGCTGGATGAACAGGAGCCCTTGGATGAATAATCGCAGGTGGAGGCTGGAGGAGGTCGACAGTGGATGAACAGTAGCCCGTGGAGGCTGGAGGGGGACGACGGTGGAGATGAACAGTATCCCGTGGAGTCCCGTTTTGTGGTACGCCACACCCCTCCCGATGAACAGGACCTCCGTTTTGACCGTAGCGCTCCAACACAAGCCCGTTTCCTCGGTTTTGCGGTACGCCACACCCCTACCGATCAACAGGACCCCGGTTTCGACCATAGGAGGTCCGTTTCCTCTGTTTTGCGGTACGCCAGACCCCTCCCGATGAGCAGGATCCCGTTTCGACCGTGGCCGGTCGACACAAGGCCGTTTCCTCCGTTCTGCGGTATGATAGCCTCGTTTCCATCGGCTATTCCGTCCAAGCCTCCCGATGAACACGACGACGCATTCCGTTCCGACCCAGCCGGTTGGCTCCCCATGAACACGACGACGACTCTGTTTCTCCGTTCCATGTGGCCGTATTTTCTTTCTTGCACACAGGCCGCTGTACGTACGTGTACATGCTACGTGCGCGCCTCTACTATGACACGTGTGCGCCTCTACATCGACCAGTATGTACGTACATGTTCGCGACTAGAATGAAAACGCTACGTACGCTTCGACCAGGTGGGTCCCGACTGTCAGGCACTTCCTTGCCTGCGAAGATGTAGCTGGTGGGTCCCAGCAGTCAGGGGGGTGAATCTTTTTTTTGCCCGGACGCACGTCCTTGCATGCAAAGATGTAGCTGTTAGGTCCCAGCAGTCAGGGGGAAACGTTTTTTTTGCTAAATACAATTGCCTGTCCGGTGGGTCCCTGCTGTCAGGTGGAGGAATAATTATTTTGCGCGTAATAAGGAGGCACTTCCTCGCGGCCGTCGTGGTCCCAGCTGTCAGCCTCTCCACGTACAGTACTATTCCGATGGAAGTCGTTATTTGACCACGTTGACCACGCCGCGCCGAGAGCACCAGGGCGGTGGACGACGGCGAGGCCTAGGAAGGGGACGACGCGGAGCCGGGGAAGACGCGGCAATGGAAGCCCGCGCGGAGAGGAGTATGAGGGTTCACTGGTTCGGCTGCGGTGTGAGGCTGCCGTTGCCGCAGGGCCTGGCCAGCGGTGGGAATAGTAGGGGGCGGTGAGGCCTCTGCAGCAGCACAGCCGGCCACGGGAGGCAGGAGCATGCGGCATGACCGACGCTGCTTTGGGCGGCTGGAGCAAGAAGACCAGAGGTTGATGAATCACTACGGCCGTTGGATGGACATCGTACGGTCACTGGAGCTAGAATCGTTCATATTGACTAAGTTGACAAAGCACTCCGTCCCCGTCAACTTAGTAGGCCCACAAGACAGCCTCCCACCAAGGTGGGTCCCAACTAGCAGGGGGAGTATTCATTTTTTTGTGCGTCATAAGGAGGCACCTCCGGTGGGTCCGAGCTGACAGCGGGGGGAACGTTTTTTTCGCGAAATACGTTGGCCCGTCCGGTGGGTCCCAGCAGTTAGGGGGAAACATTTTTTCGCCAAATACAATGGCCCGTACGGTGGGTCCCTGCTGTCAGGTGGAGGAATAATTATTTTCCGCGTAATAAGGAGGCACTTCCTTGCGGCTGCCGTGGACCCAGCTGTCAGCCTCTCCACGTACAGTACTCTTCCGATGGAAGTCGTTCCTTGACCACGTTGACCACGCCGCGCCGAGAGCACCAGGGCGATGGACGACGGTGAGGCCTACGAAGGGGACGATGCGGAGCCGGGGAAGAAGCGGCAGTGGATGCCCACGCCGAGAGGAGTACGAGGGTTCACTGGTTCGCTGCTGTGTGAGGCTGCCGTCGCCGCAGAATAACAGGGGGTGTGGGTGAGTAGAGGGATGGCCTGGCCAGCGGTGGGAGTAGTAGGGGGCGGTGAGGCCTCCGCCGCATCGCAGCCGGCCACGGGAGGCAGGAGCACGAGGCACGACCGGCGCTGGTTTGGGCGGCTGGAGCAAGAAGACCAGAGGTTGAAGAAGCACTACGGCCGTTGGATGGACATCGTACGGTCACTGGAGCTAGAATCGTGCATATTGACTAAGTTGACAAAGCCCTCCGTCCCCATCAACTTAGTAGGCCCACAAGTCAGCCTGCCACTATACTGGGTCCCAGCTAGCAGGGGGAGTATTCATTTTTTGTGCGTAATAAGGAGGCACTTCCTTGCGTGCGAAGATATAGCTGGTGGGTCCAAGCTGTCAGCGGCAGTAACGTTTTTTCGCGAAATACAGAGGCCCTTTCGGTGGGTCCCAGATGTCAGGTGGAGGAATCATTATTTTGCGCGTAATAAGGAGGTATTTCCTTGCGTGCGGCCGTGGACCCAGCTGTCAGCCTCTCCACGTACATTCCACTTCAGATGCATGTCGGTCGTTGACCATGTTGACCAGGCCGCGCTGAGAGCACCAGGGCGGTGGACGACGGCGAGGCCTAGGAAGGGAACGACACAGAGGCAGGGAAGACTCAGCAGTTGTTTCCCACGTGGAGGGGAGTACGACTGTACGAGGGTTTACTGGTTCGTCTGCCGTCGCCAGAGAATAACAGCAGATGTGGGTGAGTAGAGGGATGGCTAGGACAACGATGGGAGTGCGGTGGGGCGGTGAGGCCTGCGCGACAGCACAGCCAGCCGCGGGGAGTAGAGAGCAGGCAGTTCCGCCGGCGCTTGTTTGAGCGGCTGGAGCAGGAAGAGCACAGATTGTAGAAGCCCGACGGCTGTTGGATGGACATCCAACAGTCACTGCTTGTGCGTCAACCTTTTTTTAGGAAAGCCTCAAATCTGTGGAAAACATCATACAACCCATCTGCCCTTATTTCTAATAATTTACAGCCCATTTGCTAATTTTTAAGGTTTTATTTGGAGCCCATATTATTTTTGTTAGCATTACAGCCCATATTGTGGCCACGGTTAAAAAATTATACGAAATTTTGCATATTTCGGTGCGGTCCAAACTGTTTTTAATCCCGAAATTTCGAGTCACATCCAAACTGATTTTAAAAATAAATGTATATCAATATAAAATCCAACAAATTCTCCACGCATAAAAATCAATGCAATTTAAAATCTCGAAATGAAAAAAAAGAAATTTGAAACTAATTGCCCGTTTGATGTGTTTTAAAAATGTACAGCCCATTTCTCATTACTGATAGGCCATTTTCTCGGCCAGCCGAATGAAGCTCTCCTCGTCTTGAAAGATTTGCAGCCCAACAGGCCTGACAAAGCGACTTACTTGGCAAATCACAAAAAAACTGGGCTGTGGCCGTGGACCCAGCTGTCAGCCTCTCCACGTACAGTACTCTTCCGATGGAAGTCGGTCGTTGACCACATTGACCACGCCGCGCCGAGAGCACCAAGGCGGTGGACGACGGCGAGGCCTAGGAAGGGGACGACGCGGAGCCGGGGAAGACGCGGCAGTGGATGCCCACGCGGAGAGGAGTACGAGGGTTCACTGGTTCGGCTGCGGTGTGAGGCTGCCGTCGCCGCAGAATAACAGGGGGTGTGGGTGAGTAGAGGGATGCCCTGGCCAGCGGTGGGAGTAGTAGGGGGCGGTGAGGCCTCCGCGGCATCACAGCCGGCCACGGGAGGCAGGAGCACGCGGCACGACCGGCGCTGGTTTGGGCGGCTGGAGCAAGAAGACCAGAGGTTGAAGAAGCACTACTGCCGTTGGATGAACATCGTACGGTAACTGGAGCTAGAATCGTTCATATTGACTAAGTTGACAAAGCCCTCCATCCCCGTCAACTTGGTAGGCCCACAAGTCAGCCTCCCACGATGCTGGGTTCCAGCTGGCAGGGGGAGTATTCATTTTTTTGTGCGTAATAAGGAGGCACTTCCTTGCGTGCGAAGATAGCTGGTGGGTCCGACCTGTCAGCGGGGGGCACGTTTTTTTCGCGAAATACAGAGGCCCTTCCGGTGGGTCCCAGATGTCAGGTGGAGGAATCAAAGACTTGAGAAGGCGTACAGAACAAGCTAGTGTACCAGTAAAGAGACGTTGCTGAGTTTTAGAAAAAAGAGAGACGTGCTCCTGTAGCTGGTTCGAATCCAAACCTAGACTATGACTATATATGGTGCTATGCTACTCTGCAAGTAATGAAACTGACATATCCAACGTTCGCTTCTCCTCTTCTCTACTTACTCTGCCTAGCATCAGAAGCTCTGGCCGCAGCAACCATGTCCGCTGGCTGCTCGTCCACCTGCTCTTCAGCAGGCAACAACCAAATATGCGCCAAGTCGCCACCCGTACCATCGCCTGTGGGTCTCATCACACCCCCGCCGGCACGCGCACCGCAGCCGGTTGCTCATCGCAACCCGCTGCCGTTGGTGTGGTGCCACTGCTGCAAATCACGCAGAGTCATCCGTCGCGTCTCAACCACAATCCTCAACCCTGGCCGAGTCTTCTACAAATGCCCGAATCATGGGGTAATAATATGTTTAAGTGTTGTTCTGCTGCTTTCAGTTGCTGATTTTTTTAATAGTTTGGTTGATGATCTTCCAATTTGATTCGTGCAGAAAAGGGAAGATTCGTGTGATTTGTATTTCTGGGAAGTTGCTGATGTGGGGGAGTGCAACTACGCTGATTATTTGGTTAGCCGAGGAATCCCAATACCAGCAGGTTGGGGTGTTGGACAAGTAACTGAAGGAACGACAGAAGAGGAAGATGCAGAGCAGAAGGTTAAAGATGCAGTTCCTCTGATCATGGCCAAGCAACAGCTGCTGAACGGCCTTGACAGCAATGAGGAGATGAAAGAGCTTGTGAAGATAATGGGCAAAATCGATGTGCTCTGTAGGATGATTGTCTCTTTATTTGCAGTGTATGTAGCACTCGTGATGTATTCAGTGGCTATGACATGAGCACTTTGCTGAAACTAGTAATGAATGAAACCTGTGTAGCAGGCTGGGCGTAGTGTTGTGAACATCTAATGATTTCTATTAACGGAAATCAGGGGGTATCCCCTTTTGCTCATAAATAAATAAATAGCAGAGGCCCTTTTGGTAATAAATAAATAAATTAGCAGAGGACCTGTCGGGTCAGCTTTGTTCTCATTCGAAGACGTCGAGCAAATTGCAGTCCAACAGCAAACTATGTCATCAAATTCAAGTTTCACAGCCAAATATGAGTACAACTAAACAACAATGTCATCATGTTTTAGTCGTCATACAATCACCAAACACAAATCAGCATACATAACAAGTGATGTTCTCACAGGAAAATACTAAACAACATGTTCATCAGGTTTCAGTTGTCATAGCAAACACAATTTCACATAGTAGATAAAAAACGTCTTCTGACAGGCAAATACGACAAAAGCAATGTAATCATCATCCGCAGCAGCAGCGTCAACATCTTCGCCATGTGTATCAGTCTGAATCGTAATTCCCCACGGTGTCATCTTCTTCTTCGTCCTCAACGTCCTCGAACGTTGGCTTCTTCTTGATCAACTCTTGTATGTCCACAGCACGACAGGCAATCTTTTCGCCGGCGTCATTGACGTGATGGTTCTCAAAGATATTAGGAACATCTGTGTTATCTTGTACATCAGGAGCAGTGTAAGCATCATCTTGTTGTGCAACTTCATTAAACGAATTCCTCTGCTCAAACCTTTGCACTACTCTCCAGTCATCGCTACGTGCAAATGTGTCTTCCAAGAAAAATATCTGTGTTGCTTGATTTGCCAAAATAAAAGGCTCGTTGGTCTGGTACGCCGCCTTGACATTGATGGATTTGAAATAATCATCAGCTCTGGGTTTTGCGATCCTGGAAAACAGGTTATACCAACGACAGCACAACAGAACCACACACCGATGATCCTCGAAACTGGAGATATACTGCAACTGAACAATGTCTGTTATGTTAGCATACATTTCAGTTGTCTCTTTGTCATACGTATCCGTGCTCATGATGGCACTGTTTTGTGTCTTCCTGCCTTCGTCTCGTGCAAGGGTGTTGTAGCGCACATCTCCAACAACGCAAGATTCATAATGTCTTACCCGAGTATCAGGACCCATTGCTAGTGAGTAAAGGGCATCATCAACTGCCTGCCCATCCTCCCGCATCTTCTTAACCTATGGTTAGAAAATAGACAAGCTGATCATCTTATGTACTCAATATATTAAAAAAACTGACAGTGCAATTCAAAAGCTTACATGGCTCTTGAACCATTTCGCAAATCCTGCCATAACCAGTTTGTCAATGTTTCTTGGATTTTGCGGCAGTAACTCCTTTTTGTAGATGCTGCACAACATAGTGATCGCGTCAAACATCTAAATATATAAGAATGTGCTGCAAGTTTAGTAGATTACGATGTATAAGCTGCAGTACTTAGCACTTACTTGATATAAGGTAGTATCTCAGGACAGTTATTCAACACATACCAAACCATTTTGTCCAAATCTTTAGGTTTGTCCTCTTGTCGACTCTTCCCTGTAACTCGAACAGAATAATCGAAAACATTGAGCCCGGGATTGTCTTCATCCACCTCTTTGCTAAGCTGATCAGCTGTTTCAATGTATTTTGAGCAGAATGTCAACGCTTCTGTAGCAATGTAGGCCTCTGCAATGGAACCCTCGGGTCTAGCTCTGTTCCTAACATAGCCCTTGAAAGTGCCTAGCCGCCTTTCAATAGGGTACATCCAGCCATACTGTACTGGACCTCTAAGTAGTGCCTCATCAGGTAGATGAACAGCCAAATGCACCATCACATCAAAGAAGGCTGGAGGATATATCTTCTCAAGGTCGCATAGGATAGTTGGTATCTTGTCTCTAAGACGCTCCAAAGCATCTATCCTGATATTTCTACTGCAGAGTTCCCTGAAGAATTGTCCCAACTCTGCAACTGCTCTGTATAAGTCAGGGCGGCCCAATCCTCTAAGGATAACAGGTAAAACCCTTTGAAGTAGGACGTGGCAGTCATGAGTTTTCAACCCTTGTACCTTGTTTCCATCTGCACTGACTCTCCTTTCAGGGTTGGAAGCAAATCCATGTGGGAATCTCACACGTGACAGGACCTCGCAGAATTCTTTTCTTTTTACCTTGTCCAAGACGTACACAGCTGGTGCCATATCCCGTGGTTTACCTTCATCTTGCACCTGCAAATCCTGTCTGATACCCAGGTGTGTCAAATCAATCCTAGATTTTAAGGTATCTTTCGTCTTGCCTTCAATATTAAGAAGTGTGCCGATAATGCTGTCACATATATTTTTCTCGATGTGCATCACATCAAGATTATGCCGCAGATCCAAATCTTTCCAATACTCCAAGTCCCACAAAGTGGACCTGCGGGTAAACAATAATCTCTCTTCTGCCCTGCCACGCTTCCTTTTCCCGCTACCATTATCAGGATGGTTTCCTGGTGTAATATGCCTGACCTTCTCTAATTCCACTTGCAACTCATCGGCGGTGAGCCTCTTTGGCGCATCACGGTTTTCATGCTTTGCATTGAACACATGTCTTCGGTATTTTCTAGGATGCGGCTTGTCCTTGGCAAGGAAACGGCGGTGTCCAATGTAACAGATCTTGCTAAGTATTGCGTATGACAGCGGATTCCTGTCACAGCGAACACATGCATTGTAACCATGTGTCGTTCGCCCTGACATAGTGCCCAAAGCCGGATAATCATGGATGCACCAAATTATAACAGCACGCAGAAAGAAATCAGCTGGTGGGCTGCTATATAGGTCTCGAGTGAGAACACCCCTCCATAGCTGTTGAAGTTCCTCCACAAGAGGCTCCATGAACAAATCAAAATCCTTTCCAGGACTTTTTGGACCTGGGATGAGCAAGGCCATCATGTAGTTTGATTCTTTGGTGCAGACATTTGGAGGCATGTTGTAAGGGATAACAAGCACTGGCCACATGCTATATGTGGCGCTCTGGTGGCCAAATGGGTTAAATCCATCTGAAGCTAAGCCAAGTCTAATGTTTCTCGGGTCAGCAGCAAACTTTTCGTGCTTCTGATTGAAGCTTTTCCACTCACTACCATGTGATGGATGGCTCATTACATTCTGATCTCTGTACTCCTAGTTCCTAGAATGCCACAGTAAATCCTCTCTTGTTTCAGCATCATGAAACAACCTCTGCAATCTTGGTGTAATTGGAAAATGTCTCAGAACATAATGAGGAATCCTCTTCACAGCATTGCCATCTTTCAATCTTGATGATTTGCATTTCGGGCATTCACTTAGGTTGGCATAATCCTTCCGGAACATAACACAATTATTCTTACAAACATGGATCATATCATATCCAATTCCAACTGCACGAAGGAAATTCTTCATTTTACTGTAGGTGTGTGGCAGCTCAGACGCATCTCGGAAAGCTTTGCGGAAAGCAGCCAACATCGCATCGAATGATTTCTTGGTCATCCGCTCAGATGTCTTCACCTGAAGAAAGGTGACCATAGCTGAGAATACTGACAGCTTATTTCCTAGGGTGACAGCCACGTTGCATTGTTCCAACACGCGGGCCCACCGTTTTTCTTCTGCAGGTGAAAGTTCACGGAATGCATGAGCATTTCGTAGCATTGTTTCAATGTTGGTCAAACTCACTGGCTCCGCCACCACCTCCTCCTCCTCTTCCACCTGAGCATCAGGCAGATCAAGATGGTGATCTGCTGCTTCCACGTAGTCAATAACATTGACGTTCACAGCTTTACCATGATGAACCCACCTAGTATATGTGACCGACATCCCATACATGTGTAGATGATTTTGCATAGTTGACTGGGGTCTTGTAACTGAATTCATACAACTGCTACACGAGAAGAGCACATCTGATTTCGGACCACCGTACTCAGCTCTGATAAAGTTCATGAAGTTTTCAACCCCCTCGACATATGCAGCAGAGAATCTTCGAGCAGAAGTTATCCAAGTCATCTCCATCTGTTAGACATGCAAATTAGTTCTTCTACTAGATATTACAGGAAAAACATATATGCTTTTTTATGAAGTCCAGAAGAAAATACCTAGGTCGATGTCTAAAGCTATGGCAAGATATTTGGACGAGCAGATCTAAGTGACAAAATATATGTAAAGCTAATTCAGCAAACAGATTTGAGTGCTAAATTATGGCAGGCTCTTTCAGCAGTCAATGAGGCCAAGCACACAACCATCGAACTATCGAAGGCCATCGCAACAACAAAGATCGAGTATAAAACGGTGTAGAGCTATTTCACCTAACAGATTGGCTACTAGACCATGGCAATCTACGTCACAATAAATATATGGCAGGATATTTTAGCAACTAATCGGCCTTGGCATGCCATCTCAGCTAAGCAGATTGAGTGCAGAACAGGGCAAGGAAGCTTCTTAAGCAGAGCATATTGACTGTAAACTACTTCGGCAAATAGTGAGATTAACAGCGTCTATCAGCTAACATTCAGGCTACACCGGCATGCACGGGGCCTGTGACGCCCGGATAATCAAGCTACAGTAATTCTCTGCTAATGGTGCCACGTCACTTCGATTACTGTTGCTAATCTTGCGTTAGTTCGAAACCGATTCAAATTCAAAATCAAGCAAACAATAAAAGTTTTCAAATATTAAAACTAAAATGTTTGGAGTGAACCAAATATTGCATAGGTAATTATGGTGGAGAAACCACACCTTTATAAAAATGTTTAAATACTATAAGATGAATAAAACATTAGTAAAACAATTATTTAAATACCTTTTGTAATTAATAAAATGTCAAACTAATTTATTTGAGGACTAGACTTTTTGTGACTATGGACAAAGCTGAAATACTAATTTAGATGCTACGTGTATATTTTACTAAGACTAAAATTAATAAGAAACAAAACTAAATCAGCAAAAGGAGAAATATATATAAAGAAAAGAAAGTAAAAAAACAAGTAAGGAACCCCCCTGGCCGTTCTGCCACCAGGCCAACCCCAGGCCGACCCAGCTCCTTCCCCCGGCCCAACCGCGCCTATAACCCCCCTATTACCGAAACCCTAACCCACCTCGCTCCCTTGCCTCCCTCCCAGCGCCGCCTCCCGCACACACACGACACACGCACGCATACATGTAGAGGAGGGGCGCCCCTGTTCGGTCCCCTCCTCACGACGCGCACCGCGCCCAAGGACCGCCACCTCCGCCCTGCAGCTCCTCCAACGTCGCCGTACTGAGCCCCTCTGCCGGATCCCCCTTGTCCCGATCTGGATCTGCACCGGAGCCGATCCCTAATGCCTCGCCACCCCGTCGCTGGATCGCTCCCCGTTTCCGTCGCTCGTCCCCGACCTCCTCCCCGCCGGACCACGTCGCGCCTCGCCGCTCCTCGTCCCTCCAACGCGGGTGAGGCTCGGGCTTCGGCCTTATCTCCTCCCACCCCCCCATCGATGACTGCACATGTCGCTGCCCGCTGCTTCGCCCCATGTCGTCCACGCGCACGCAGCGCAGCCCCGTCTCCGCCATCCGCCCCGCGCTGTGCCTGCGGCCGCGCCACACGGGCTCGCCCGCTCGCCAGCCTGACCGCTCCATGCTCGTCCGCCAACACCACTGCCCTCTCTTGCGGCTGCCGCTGCCGCTCGCCGTGCAAGTCGAGCCTGTCGTGCCCTCCACCCCTGTCCGCGGCGCCCGTCTAGCTCCCGCTCCGGCCACTGCCTCGCTGTGCCGCTCGAGGACCCGCGCCCTTCGCCTAGCTCCCTGACTAGCTCGTCGTGGCCAACGGCCCTGTCGTCCCGCTCACCACCGGCGCCCGCGCGCCGCCCGACCACCCCTCGTGTGCGCGCGTTGGCTCCTGGCTGCCAGCGCCCACGCCCGCGTGCCCCTGGGCGTGCGCCCGAACGGGGCGCGCCCGTAACCCGTCGCCCGCGCCCTGTATGGCCCTCTGGGCCTATGACATATGGGCCCCACGCCCCTTTTATTAAAATGAAAAGAAAAGAATAAAAAGGAAGTAATAAAAGTAAATAATTAATTAGTTAATTAATTAACTTAATTATATCTGTTAAATTAACCTAATCACTTATTACACTAACTAATCATGTCTAGTCAAACTCTGTCAATGACAAACGGGATCCAGCTGTTAGGTTGACTGGTCAATGGTCAAAGTTGACCGATGACGTCATGCTGAAGTCATAAATGCTTTTCAATAAAGTGATATGTTAATTCTTGAAAATGATTAAGTCTTTATAAATTAATATCAAATAATCCGTAGCTCGGATGAAAATACTTTGTACATGAAAGTTGCTCAGAACGACGAGATGAGTCCGAATACGTAGCCCGTTCATCCGCCACACACTCCTAGCATAGCAAACACGCAACTTTCCCCCTCCGGTCCATCTGTCCGAAAATGCCAAACACTGGGGATATTTCCCGGATGTTTCCCCCTTCGTCAGTATCACCTACTACCGCGTTAGGGCACATCTAGCACCGCGTTTGCCATGTTACGCTTTTGTGATGCTTTGATTGCTCTATTATTTATTATGTTCCCCCTCCGTTACTTCTTTCCGGTAGACCCCGAGACTGCCGGCGACCCCCAGTTCGACTACGGTGTTGACGACCTCTCCTTGCCAGAGCAACCAGGCAAGCCCCCCCTTTGATCACCAGATATTGCCTATTCCTTCTCTCTACTGCTTGCATTAGAGTAGTGTAGCATGTTACTGCTTTCGGTTAATCCTATTCTGCTGCATAGCCTGTCATTGTTGCTACAGTTTTTACCCTTACCTGCAATCCTAAATGCTTAGTATAGGATGCTAGTGTTCCATCAGTGGCCCTACACTCTTGTCCGTCTGCCATGCTATACTACTGGGTCGTGATCACTTCGGGAGGTGATCACGGGCATATGCTATATACTTTATACTGTTACATTACTTATGATACTGTTCGGAGATGGGGGCTGAAGGGGCAGGTGGCTCCATCCCGGTAGAGGTGGGCCTGGGTTCCCGACGGCCCCCGACTGTTACTTTGTGGTGAAGCGATAGGGCAGGTTGAGACCACCTAGGAGAGAGGTGGGCCTGGCCCTGGTCGGTGTCCGCGGTTACTTCAAAATAACACGCTTAACGAGTTCTTGGTATTTGATCTGAGTCTGGCCATTTGGTCTATACGCACTAACCAACTACGTGGGAATGATATGGGCACTCGACATCGTGGTATCAGCCGAAGCCTGCGTGACGTCAGCGACTGAGCGGCGCGCACCGGATTGGAACGTATAGCCTGCTCTTGTATTAAGGGGGCTAGTTCTGCTTCCGGCCGCCCACGCAATGTGCAGGTGTGCAATGGGCGATGGGCCCAGACCCCTGCGCCATAGGATTTTGACCGGCGTGCTGACCTCTCTGTTGTGCCTAGGTAGGGCTGCGATGTGTTGATCTTCCGAGGCCAGGCATGACCCTGGAAAGTGTGTCCGGCCAAATGGGATCGAGTGTGTTGGGTTATGTGGTGCACCCCTGCAGGGAAGTTTATCTATTCGAATAGCCGTGATCATCGGTAACAGGACGACTTGGAGTTGTACTTTGCCTTATGACAACTAGAACTGGATACTTAATAAAACACACCCTTCCAAGTGCCAGATACAACCCGGTGATCGCTCTCTCACAGGTCGACGAGGAGAGGATCATCGGGTAGGATTATGCTATGCGATGCTACTTGGTGAACTTACCATCACTCTCTTCTACATGCTACAAGATGGAGGCTGCCAGAAGTGTAGTCTTCGACAGGACTAGCTATCCCCCTCTTATTCTGGCATTCTGCAGTTCAGTCCACCGATATGGCCCCTTTACACATATACCCATGCATATGTAGTGTAGATCCTTGCTTGCGAGTACTTTGGATGAGTACTCACGGTTGCTTTTCTCCCTCTTTTCCCCCTTTCCCTTCTTCCTGGTTGTCGCAACCAGATGCTGGAGCCCAGGAGCCAGATGCCACCGTCGACGACGACTCCTACTACACCGAATGTGCCTACTACTACGTGCAGGCTGCCGACGACGACCAGGAGTAGTTTAGGAGGATCCCAGGCAGGAGGCATGCGCCTCTTTCGATCTGTATCCCAGTTTGTGCTAGCCATCTTATGGCACCTTGTTTAACTTATGTCTGTACTCAGATATTATTGCTTCCGCTGACTCGTCTATGATTGAGCACTTGTATTTGAGCCCTCGAGTGACTTATTTTATTTAGAGTTGTGTTGTGATATCTTCCCGTGAGTCCCTGATCTTGATCGTACACATTTGCGTGTATGATTAGTGTACGATTGAATCGGGGGCGTCACAAGTTGGTATCAAAGCCGACTGCCTGTTGGAATCCCCCTTCCACACTCCTTGGCCGAAGTTGAGTCTAGACATTGCAAAACTTTTTACTAATATGGTTGTGTGTCTTACGGGCCCACGTCGCCATTGGTGGTACTAGGATCTTTTACTCCTCGATCTTTACTCTGGGACTCTGAACTCTCTTCTATTCAGGTTTAATGAATTTGCTAAAACACTAACATTAGGTTCTCGTAAAAACTTTCTCCAAGAGAGCCACTTATTACAGATGATCACCTGCTGTACCAGAAGATTACGAAGTTACTCAACGATGTTCTCTCGAAACTTTGTGCCCGTTGCTTTTGCATTTTCCTACCACCGACATATCCTTATGGATAACGTCATACACTTGTCGTTCATACAATCATTCTCCGTTGCTCTTGTTATTACAAGATACCCCGAAATTCTCTCTATTGTTTCAAGAATACTTGTGCCTACTGCCTTGCAATTTTCTTTGCCACCTGAATATCCCTACGGATAATTCTTGCACTTATCGAGTTTTCGCTCATCCCCAGTTGATTCGTGTATTTCACAAAAGTCTTTGAAATACCGTTCGATCCTCCGAAAATCCTCAACAGCCTATTGCTCTTGAAATTCTTGCTTGCTTTCATTATGATTAATACCATAAGCCAGGTAATCTTATTGGCATCCTTTGTCATTATCATTTTGAGTCCGTTGAATTCAATATGTTGCGAATGCTCGCAATGCTCAATCAGTTCCTAGAATTCATCTTTCCGGCTCTGAGGTCATTTTGAACATGAGCTAGTCCGCGACCAATCAAGTTGTCGTCGAATGTACCCCTAAGTCTATTCAACTTATCCATTTCTTAATCAGAGCGTTTGCTTCTGTTCCCTTGATTTGGAAATCATAATTCATTTGCATTTGAGCTTTGAATTAGTCAGTTGTTTCTATAACCTGATGCCTTTGCATTCTTTTTCCTTCTGATTGAGTACCGATACTCACATCAAATTCCTTGTGGTCCGCGAGATCAATTGCTTGGTTATTATCCGATATTGTCCTTCATATCCAATAAGCTTGAGAGTTTCTTCCCTGATACATAATGCCTTTGGTAAAAGGTGTTTTCTGCCTTTGGCAATTTAGCTCCCAGGCCTTTATCAACCATGCTCTGCTTCGAGCATGTGTTAATTGATCCTAAAGTTTGTGGTATATATTTCTATGATTCCCCGATGGGTTGGACCTATGCCTTCCTTAATCTGTGTGATCCTGAAAGATTTCACGGGTCATACTTATCTGGTATTGCACCAGGTAAAACTTTCAACAACTAATGTCATTTTCAGAAAGCGAGAGGTGAATGGAAGGTTATGCATTGAAGAGGTGGGAGTCGACCTTGAACTTGTGTTCATGCCCATGGACACAATGTAGATCCTATCATGGAAGCTTCTTGTAATAATAACTAATTGCTTGATATAATATCCTTTGGTATCGGTGAATTGATCCTTTGCAATCGTGGTTCCGACCCTATGTTCTTCTTTGATCCCATTTCTCGGGCAAATTTAAGCACTTGTCTTATGTGGATCAATACACCTGTCCAACCTTTACTTTGATCTTTCATCGAGTATTACACCCTGGTATCTCGATATTATCACGGAACTGCATAACCTCTTATGAGTTCTCCATCAAGTACTACATTCTCACCGATTCCAATTTTTTCACGGGCTCTGGGTCATTAAACACTCAAGGACACCGATAACTGAATCGAGTCCGCATCGCGATTAAGCAACTATTAGTAATCTTCTTTACTTACGAGTTTGTACTCGATCACATCATTTCTAGCCTGATCGGCTATATCAGTATCGTGCTGATTTTAACTGTGCTACCTGGTCCTTATTCCCGAAGCACATCTTTTGACTATAAGCTAAGCTTATGTCGATTTGCTCGTATTATCGTTTCACCTCGAACCAGAAACTTGATTCCGAGTTTGTGTCGCATATGTTGTTCCAATAATCTTTCGCTGCATCAGTCCTTTTGCTTGATGCAGTCGTTGTTTGATTGCTTCTTCATGGAGCCTCTCGACAAAATTTGTCGTGATCACCATCAACATTTTTTACTCCTTCCTGGTTATCAGTTGAGTTCTTGATGATAAGAGCCATCCTCGTCCCTTGGTAATTTGAGTTACCATCGACAACATCCTTACCTTTCTTTCATCACAAACTTGTTCATGTTTCGTGTGTATTTTGAGTTCCTTGCTATCCATCTTATGTTATGTTCTAACTTGAAGTATTACTGACTTTTATGTCAAGAATGTCGTGAGAATTTCACCACCTCTTAAGAATTCTCGATAAAAGTGATACTTATTGCCATCTCCACTCATTCCTGGGTCCCCGTGTTGTTTCTAACCGGAAAACCGACAATTGAACTATGATGTGCGAATTCAAAACTTCTAGCAACCCTATTGCTTGAAGTTAACGGTCGACATTTCATTCTTAGACCATTGGTTATCGAATCACCATTCTAACATTGATCATACTACCTAAGCCCGTATTTCGGGTGCACCTTTCAACCAATTTTTTATTGTGTATGTATTCCTCGAGCATACCTCATTATATCATTTGATCTGACAAATGTTATCTCCTTGTTCACATAACTGTGGAAATCCATCTTTTTGGAAATCTCAATGAATTGGCGCTGAGTCCATCAGCCACCTCCTCACCCTCTCCTTGATTTAATTATGAACTCTTGTTCGGAACTCGCTTCCATAGTTCATTTCTCGAGGATCTTACCATGTCATCTCGTCAATTTGTGTTGCACCTTTCCTTCTCAGGCATCCAGAGTCTGAGGTATCGTGACACCAATCAGATCTGAATCTCGGTCAGATATGATGGTTGGGACATATCCCCAAGAGTTATAACATTGGTCTCTACATAACCCGGTAAGGTGGTGTCTTTGCTTAGCACCCCTGGCCAAAGGCCCTATTGTTATAGATTCCTTTTTAGCAAGGTTAACCATTCTTCCATAAGGAAATTGTAAGACCTATTCTATAGGTTGTTCCTGATGAATCCTTTGTTTATCCAAGTCCGACCTTTGCTTGAAGACCATATCAATGCTATCTCGAAGCATGTCGGTGGTACTCCGATCTTCAATAAAAACATTTGAAGCACAATGCTAAATTTTCGTTATCAATTATTCAAACACCGATGTTTGGATAATGTCATGAACTTCCTCTTCCCTAACCTAAATGGTTCTCTTCTAACCATTGTCCTTGGGAAGGATATACCCCCGAAATATGTGTTAAAACACATTATTCTTTCCATTGTTCTGATTAAATCTGATAGACATTTTTCCCTTTCCATTGGTTTGTTTAAACCCTTTCTATGATCTATATGATATAAGCAGCAATACTTCCCTGCTTGTACAAACATCTCGATGTACAATTCTGTCAGCAAGATCCTGTTACTATTGTTGATGACATTCCGGTAACCACCGATGGACGAGAACTTTGCCTATTGGCCCACCTCGTTCAACGAGCAGGAGAATGGTTCTCTTCGTCCCTCGCCCTTGGTACCGATGTTGTTGCTGACATAACTGACAGGCTATCCTCTGACATGCCTTGCTTATAGGATCGTGCAAGATGTCAGCGCCCTTTCTACTTTTAACCCACATGGTGGGCCCATAACCCACACTTCCACAGGATCGAAACCTGACTCTCCTGTAAACCCCCTGTTCCCAAAGTTTATTCCTCGCGCGTGGCTTCGTACCACGAGCCATGTTCCGAGATATCATCAATTCTGGTATCAGACGCAATACTTACTCTCGCTACTCTGAACCCCTTTCTCACTCTGGTTCAGGCTTCGAGCAACTATCTATCTGCTTGGAACCTCTTATGTACCTTTGTACCTTACTCTTGATGTATTTTAAATAGGTTCAACTCAAGAGATACTCTTATGCTCATTCATGGGTTAACCCCCAGATTGTTTCCCTCATAAGCATTCTGTCGTAGCCGAGCTGCCCCTTACGTATTCGTAAGTACGTTGGAGTTCCCAAAGAAAGGACACCGACTTCATCTTGATGACCTAAAGTAGCGAAATGAAGACATCAATGTATTGGACCGGCCTCTTCGAGAAGAGCAAGCCAGGATGAGAAGACCCGCTAGCTTCGTTACCAAACCTTCCCCCTTTCACTACCTCTTAAATCTCGGGAAGAGATTTCTTGTACTGGAGAAGAATTGTGACGCCCGGGTAATCAAGCTACAGTAATTCTCTGCTAATGGTGCCACGTCACTTTGATTACTGTTGCTAATCTCGCGTTAGTTCGAAACCGATTCAAATTCAAAATCAAGCAAACAATAAAAGTTTTCAAATATTAAAACTAAAATGTTCGGAGTGAACCAAATATTGCATAGGTAATTATGGTGGAGAAACCACACCTTTATAAAAATGTTTAAATACTATAAGATGAATAAAACATCAGTAAAACAATTATTTAAATACCTTTTGTAATTAATAAAATGTCAAACTAATTTATTTGAGGACTAGACTTTTTGTGACTATGGACAAAGTTAAAATACTAATTTAGATGGTACGTGTATATTTGACTAAGACTAAAATTAATAAGAAACAAAACTAAATCAGCAAAAGGAGAAATATATATAAAGAAAAGAAAGTAAAACAATAGGTAAGGAACCCCCCTGGCCGTTCTGCCACCAGGCCAACCCCAGGCCGGCCCAGCTCCTTCCCCCGGCCCAACCGCGCCTATAACCCCCCTATTACCGAAACCCTAACCCACCTCGCTCCCTCGTCTCCCTCCCAGCGCCGCCTCCCGCACACACACGACACACGCACGCAGACGTGCAGAGGAGGGGCACCCCTGTTCGGTCCCCTCCTCTCGACGCGCACCGCGCCCAAGGACCGCCGCCTCCGCCCTGCAGCTCCTCCAACGTCGCCGTACCGAGCCCCTCCGCCGGATCCCCCTTGTCCCGATCTGTATCTGCACCGGAGCCGATCCCTAATGCCTCGCCACCCCGTCGCCGGATCGCACCCCATCTCCGTCGCTCGTCCCCGACCTCCTCCCCGCCGAACCACATCGCGCCTCGCCGCTCCTCGTCCCTCCAACGCGGGTGAGGCTCGGGCTTTGGCCTTATCTCCTCCCACCCCCCATCAATGACTGCACATGCCGCTGCCCGCTGCTTCACCCCGCGTCGTCCATGCGCACGCAGCGCAGCCCCGTCTCCGCCATCCACCCTGCACCGTGCCTGCGGTCGCGCCACACGGGCTCGCCCGCTCGCCGGCCTGACAGCGCCATGCTCGTCCGCCAACAGCACCGCCCTCTGTTGCTGCTGCCGCTGCCGCTCGCCGCGCGAGTCGAGCCTGTCGTGCCCTCCACCCCTGTCCGCGGCGCCCGTCTAGCTCCTGCTCCGGCCAATGCCTCGCTGTGCCGCTCGAGGACCCCGCGCCCTTCGCCTCGCTCCCTGACTAGCTCGTCGTGGCCAACGGCCCTGCCGTCCCGCTCACCACCAGCGCCCATGCGCCGCCCGACCACCCCTCGTGTGCGCGCGTTGGCTCCTGTATGCTAGCGCCCACGCCCGCGTGCCCCTGGGCGTGCGCACGAACGGGGCGCGCCCGTAACCCGTCGCCCGTGCCCTGTATGGCCCTCTGGGCCTATGACATATGGGCCCCACGCCCCTTTTATTAAAACGAAAAGAAAAGAATAAAAAGGAAGTAATAAAAGTAGATAATTAATTAGTTAATTAGTTAAATAATTAATTAACTTAATTAAATCTGTTAAATTAACCTAATCACTTATTACACTAACTAATCATGTTTAGTCAAACTCTGTCAATGACAAACGGGATCCAGCTGTCAGTTTAACTGGTCAATGGTCAGAGTTGACCGATGATGTCATGGTGAAGTCATAAATGCGTTTCAATAAATTGATATGTTAATTCTTGAAAATGATTAAATCTTTATAAATTAATATCAAATAATCCATAGCTCGGTTGAAAATACTTTGTACATGAAAGTTGCTCAGAACGACGAGACGAATCCGAATACGTAGCCCGTTCGTCCGCCACACACTCCTAGCATAGCAAACACGCAACTTTCCCCCTCCGGTCCATCTGTCCGAAAATGCCAATCACTGGGGATATTTTCCTGGATGTTTCCCTCCTTCGTCAGTATCACCTACTACCGCGTTAGGGCACATCTTGCACCATGTTTGCCATGTTACACTTTTGTGATGCTTTGATTGCTCTGTTATTTATTATGTTCCCCCTCCGTTACTTCTTTTCGGTAGACCCCGAGACTACCGACGACCCCCAGTTCGACTACGGTGTTGACGACCTCTCCTTGCCAGAGCAACTAGGCAAGCCCCCCTTTGATCACCAGATATCGCCTATTCCTTCTCTCCACTGCTTGCATTAGAGTAGTGTAGCATGTTACTGCTTTCGGTTAATCCTATTCTGCTGCATAGCCTGTCATTGTTGCTACAGTTGTTACCCTTACCTGCAATCCTAAATGCTTAGTATAGGATGCTAGTGTTCCATAAGTGGCCCTACACTCTTGTCCGTCTGCCATGCTATACTACTGGGTCGTGATCACTTCGGGAGGTGATCACGGGCATATGTTATATACTTTATACTGTTACATTACTTATGATACTGTTCGGAGATGGGGGCTGAAGGGGCAGGTGGCTCCATCCCGGTAGAGGTGGGCCTGGGTTCCCGACGGCCCCCGACTGTTACTTTGTGGCAGAGCGACAAGGCAGGTTGAGACCACCTAGGAGAGAGGTGGGCCTGTCCCTGGTCAGCGTCTGCGGTTACTTCAAAATAACACGCTTAACGAGTTCTTGGTATTTGATCTGAGTGTGGCCATTTGGTCTATACGCACTAACCAACTACGTGGGAAAGATATGGGCACTCGACGTCGTGGTATCAGCCGAAGCCTTCGTGACATCAGCGACTGAGCGGCGCGTGCCGGATTGGAACGTAAGCCTGGTCTTGTATTAAGGGGGCTAGTTCTGCTTCCGGCCGCCCACGCAACGTGCATGTGTGCAATGGGCGATGGGCCCAGACCCCTGCACCATAGGATTTAGACCGGCGTGCTGACCTCTCTGTTGTGCCTATGTAGGGCTGCAACGTGTTGATCTTCCGAGGCCGGGCATGACCAAGGAAAGTGTGTACGGCCAAATGGGATCGAGCGTGATGGGTTATGTGGTGCACCCCTGCAGGGATGTTTATCTATTCGAATAGCCGTGATCTTCGGTAACAGGACAACTTGGAGTTGTACCTTGACCTTATGACAACCAGAACCAGATACTTAATAAAACACACCCTTCCAAGTGCTAGATACAACCCGGTGATCGCTCTCTTATAGGTCGACAAGGAGAGGATCATCGGGTAGGATTATGCTATGCGATGCTACTTGGTGAACTTACCATCTACTCGCTTCTACATGCTGCAAGATGGAGGCTGCCAGAAACGTAGTCTTCGACAGGACTAGCTATCCCCCTCTTATTCTGGCATTCTGCAGTTCAGTCCACCGATATGGCCCCTTTACACATATACCCATGCATATGTAGTGTAGATCTTTGCTTGTGAGTACTTTGGATGAGTACTCACGGTTGCTTTTCTCCCTGTTTTCCCCCTTTCCCTTCTACCTGGTTGTCGCAACCAGATGCTGGAGCCCAGGAGCCAGACGCCACCATCGACGACAACTCCTACTACACCGGAGGTGCCTACTACTACGTGCAGGCTGCCGACGACGACCAGGAGTAGTTTAGGAGGATCCCAGGCAGGAGGCCTGCGCCTCTTTCGATTTGTATCCTAGTTTGTGCTAGCCATCTTATGGCACCTTATTTAACTTATGTTTGTACTCAGATATTATTGCTTCCGCTGACTCGTCTATGATCGAGCACTTGTATTCGAGCCCTCGAGGCCCCTGGCTTGTATTATGATGCTTGTATGGCTTATTTTATTTTAGTGTTGTGTTGTGATATCTTCCCGTGAGTCCCTGATCTTGATTGTACACGTTTGTGTGTATGATTAGTGTACGATTGAATCGGGGGCGTCACAGGACCTCGGTCTAGAATGCGCGTACCGTGGGAGAAGCTGACCGCCATGCGTCTCCACACGAATATCGCTAGCGGTGGCCGCGCTGACCGCCGTGCGCCTCCACAAGAACGTCTCTAGCGGTGGCGGCGCGGCTAGTGGACGGCAGTCTACGAGAGCGTACTGTGGGAGCGAGAGGATCGCCGTGCGTCCACTCGACGAACCGCGGCGCCAACATATCGGCGTGGCGGGGAGGGCGGCTTTGGCGGAGCGAATGGAGTGGAGGGGGACGGGGCGGGGGGGTTGGGGAATATTATTGGCTAGTTGGCCGAAGGGCGATTGAATCTAGGATTTGGGGGGAATTTTTTGTGGGGGGAGGATTTTCATGCGGTGGGCGGGGGGAGTTTGGCGCATGGTCGGTTTCTCCAAGTACAGTCCCACGTGTCAGTGAAGAGGCAAGCCGAAGCACGTTCCGTTTGCATGAGCCGTGTGCAGGACCGAACGTGTGTGGGGTGCAATGCGACCGCGACAGGGGTGCTGTGAGTGTACCGCCTTTTTCCCTTTTAAACTAGGTGTTGCGCCCCCTCAAAAAAAATCTTGTTGCTTTGCGCGATCCATCGATACTACTACTAGTAATCCGGTAATCCCGACTAAAACGGCGCGGCCGGGTCTTTTCCCGCGCGATATGCTGGGAGGTTGGCTTAGTTTTGTTTTTAGGACGAGTAATGCTACATCTACGTAGTCCCAGTTACGTAATTAACATAATGTGAAACGTGTGAGCTGTTGATTGTAGATTGGGGGAGGGGCCCACCACCATGAAAATCAGGGGAGGAGAGAGAGAGGCAATTTATGTTAACCCTTTCGTAGGTTCCCGTAGATGTAGAAAAATGTGAAATGCGTGAATGTGCATTTGCAGATAAGGCCTTCCCTCGTTCATCCTTTTCTCCCACAAGATCTTGATCTTCCGTGCAACGCATGGGCATCTTGCTAGTACTCCTACAATATCCTATATTATTGTGAAAGTTCATATGCACCGGCCGAGATTAATGCAAACACGGCATATTTTCATTACATTTTTATAGGACATAAAAATAAAAGAAACCCGACCCTAAACCTATTCTACGGCGGCGACCGACGTCCTCCATCTGCGATCTCCACGTACGGGGGTGGGGTTCAAGACCCGTGAAGTGAAGGTGCGGTCTCCCGCGAGGAAAAGTAGAACACGGGAGACGGACCGGCCAGTTGGCACACCATGCCCTGCCGCCTCCCATGCCCTAGTCATCCTCGGAGGAGTCCCCGACCTCGGCGGTGCCGGACGTTGGACGTCGGCAAGTAGGACGCGTGGCTGACGGTGCTCCCGTCATCGGCCGCCAGCGTGGCCACCGCTTGTGCGGCGACTTGAGCGAGGGCAGCGACCTCGAGCTCCATCCCCGAAGACAAGATCTCCCGCAGAGTGTTCGCGCTTGCGGTCATGGCGGATGTGGTGCCAGGTAGGAGGATGATGCGCTATGGTGTGGAGGTTAGCTGGGCATTGCCGCTTTAAGTAGCGCATTCAGGTGAGGCCAAGCGTCCTGGTGTGTCATTAAGTCGTCGGAGTTGGTTCCTCGGGCACCGAGCCTCTTAACGACGGCATACGGACGGACGACATGAATGCGGGCAGCAGGCGCCAGCTGGGAACGCACCGCGCGACGGCGTGAGGGACGAGGGTTTTTGGTGTGCCAGGGTAGTCAGCTGCGGTCGTGGCAACGTTGGAGATGCCCTTTGCTCACATGCGATCGACGCATGTCATTGAAAAAGCAAGACGACCCGGCATGGTCTCAGGTCCTGAGGATGCAGTTGGCCGCGCTACACCACTCCGCGGATGCGTCCCGGCGCCCCGTGCATCCTCGACGAGCCTGGTGTTGGGGTGTGTTTGGATTGTGGCCAAAGTGCACCTTACCAAAATTTTGGTCATGACCCAAAGATTGGTCTTTATTTGGATGGTTGCCATTTTTTTAGGGTTTGGTCATGACCCAAAAATGGATGGTTGCCATTTTTTTGGCATGCCAATGCACTCTAGCCAACTCTAGTTCATTTTTCTTGCCGATGTCGGCCAAATCATAGGCAACCAAAACCTCGACAAAAATTTTGGCTACCCAATGCATTGATGGGGCAACCTTGGGTACAAACCAAACATACTGTTGGTCGTGCCACAGCACTAACGCCACCCTCGGCACACTGAAACCAATAGTGTGTAGCGACGATGAGCGTGTCACTCACCGCGGTCGCCGTGTCCAGAGGCGGTGCTAGAGCTGCGCCACGTTGTTGGCCCCCACGACCCACATGAACGGTTGCCGGTGGCGAGGAGGTCGTGGGCCAGCTCCTCCATTGGACTAGTTTGCGCTACGTCGTCCCGACAGGTGTGCCCCACATGTCGGTTCCCCTGTTTTCCCGGCCATACTCGAGCGTCAGTGCTCCGCGTTGCGCATTAGGCCTTTCACTATGTAGGCCAAGCGAGACAACTTATTGTTTATTTGAGCCTTTCAAGTATAATCATGTGGCGTTTGCTTATTTCTCATTCCTCTCCAACCCTCTTCTCCATCGATCATGTCGCCCTCCGGTCGAATCCATTCTCCCGCATGCCTCATTTGAACATTCCGCCGAGTATCATTCGCATGTGGGCCTAGACCATGCTTGTATTTCCAATGTTTATTTGTAATTTGTCCGACATGCATACAAACAAACAGTTCGTTTGAAGTTTCACTTTGCCTCCACTACGTGTCGCTTCGCATCTTAGTTTTGACATCCCATTCGGTTCATGCCTCGACACATGTTGACGAGGTCGATTGATGTTCAGAGATCAATTGCGTGTCGTGCAAGGAGATAAAGGTTTGGTATGTTTCTATGATAGAAATGACCCGCGCGGGGGGGGGGGTCTGTGGGGATCAGAGGGAGTATATTGTACGTTCATAAGCGAAATGAATGTATTGTACCCACCCTAGTCCTCTTTCAATCGATCTCCAGACCCCGAGATGAAATCGAGAGAGAACGAGTGGGGGCATGTGTGATACCTAAGGCCCCGCATGTCAGTAACTCTATGGGTTCGGCCACGTCAGGGGATCCTCATCCGTAGTATACTACCTCTGTTTTTATTTACTCCGCATTAAATGATGCGGGCGGGGGAGGGGGAGGGACGTCGGTTTGCTGTCAACTGCGGTCCCACAAGCGAGCGAAAATGCAAGACGAAGCGCGTTCCATTTGCTGAGCGATGTGGTGGGTCCAGCGTGCCGGGCTGCAACATGAACGCGACAAGAGCGATGTACACTCAAAACCGATTGACCGGTCGTCACCGGAACCACTATTCGCACCAGAACCTTCGCTGCTCGGCCTACGCAGCCACTGCCCTAAAACCACACTTAATCTCCAGCCCCTTCCCCCACCTTTCGATCCCCTAGCCCGCATCAAGCGTCCCCTAGTTCGCCGGAAAGCCATGGTGCACCGCAAGATCACGTACTACAAGATGCTGACGCCGGAGCGCCGCGCAGAAATCGCGGCGGCGGTCGGTGCCAGATACCTCTGTTCCCAAGCTCGCTTTGCGGTGGGCCAATCCCCGAGTTCTCTGGAGCCAAGCTATCAGGAGGAGGAAGCCGATCCAATGTTCATGGCGGAGGTCGCGGCGCAGAAGGCCCCTGATGGGTATGAGAGATGGACATCGACTTCGTGCCGGCGTTCGAGTCACCCATGGTGCAGGCAGACCAGCGGTTCAACCTGGCGATACTAAAGGAGGACCGGGAGGCAGAGGCTCAACTCGACGCGGAGCGCGCGCATGCCGCTGCCATCGAGGCTCTCCTGCAGGCGGAACCGGATGTCGTGGATGTGAACCGGGCGGCGGAGGCTCAACTTGAGGCGGAGCACGCGGATGCCGCTGCCATCAAGGCCCTCCTGCAGGCGGAACCGGACGTCCTGGACTTGTACCGGGCGGCAGAGGCTCAACTCGACGCGGAGCGCGCGGATGCCGCTCTCATCGAGGCCCTCCTACAGGCGGAACCGGACGTCCTGGAGTTGAACCGGGCGGCGGAGGCTCGACTCGACGCGGAGCGCGCGGATGCCGCTGCCATCGAGGCCCTCCTGCAGGCGGAACCGGACGTCCTCGACTTGAACCGGGCGGTGCTCTCGTTCGTGCAGAGCGCCCGCATTCTCCGCGTGAACGAGTAGTTGGAGGCCGAGGACAACCACGGTGCGGAGACACACGTCGGCAGCTACGGCTGGTTCGCGCCGGCAGCCAAAGACGACGAGGCCGTCTTGTTCCGGGAGCAGTGATAGTTTTTCTTTATGTTGTTGTTTTTATGGATCTTTTGCTATGTAAAAACATATATTGTTATGCAAGTCGCCTGACTTGGGTCAGTCTACCATTTCAGGCGGTTGTATGAATATCCTAGGTCTCCTAACCCTTCTTCCTCACCTCTTCTTCTTCCCCAACAGACCACTGCACGGGCCGTACGGATACTCCCCAACATGCGATTGGATAAACATACTCTATGAAAGAAAATTATGTGTCAGCGGTGGGATGGCTGAGTTTGATTTGTTCACATGCGACAACACATGCCAGTGAGGGTGCGTTCCCTTGGTTGGGTTTGCGGCGTGCAGGAGCGACTGTGCATGTGAGGGTGCAGTGCGACCGGGGCGTGCAGGACCGACCGTGATAGGGTGCGGTGCGACCGCGACAGTCGTGCGCAAGTGTACCTCCTTTTCATTTTGAAAACTTTAGGCAAGCTTGGCAAAAATGTGTGGCGAAGTATGGCAATGCAAGGCCTAGACCCAAACAGGATAAGTACGTAGTAGTACGTACTAGGAGTACTAGTGTTAAAAAAGAAAGGCGGGGTTTTCCTTCACGGGATTAATCGATACAAATCCTCATTTCACGTGTCAATTAATGCGTATTTTTTCCCCAAAGCCCAAAGAGCTAACCATCTCACTCCTCATCGCTTGATTAATGCAGCGCCATGCAAACCAACCTTCTCACTTCCGCATGCATGCAGGGGATATTAATGTCCTTGGTTGCTAGTACGAGGCAAACCCCATCAATTTTGCCTCGATTAGTGTTAGTGGCCTTTTGCAAATTGTAATATTGATATACTGGCCTTGTGTACAAAAAATGGAGGTAGTAACTATATTTGACTTCCTTCCCCATTGCGGTGACGTCGACGATATCTCGAACGTTGTGGTTTGGCGAAGTGCGTTCGACGGAGAACACCATTGAGGGAGACCACAGTAAGTCGTTCGCAAGTGCCGCCTGCAAGCCGAGACAACCGCCTTATTTGCATCTAGGAAGTCTGTTGAACCAAATGACGCGTAAATGTACAAGTACTACTCGTACACAATAGCGCCGTCCGTCCAGCTTAGTGCGGTGAGATGGTTTCTCGAAGAAGACGATGGAGAAGCGGAGTCAGCGAAGAGTGAAATGATGGTTGATTCGTCCGTGCTTTGTGATTTGATGCCTCACTGCTTTGTGATTTGTGATAGAAGGGACAGGGGAGTAGACTCTGTCCTCTATACTGTACATGCGTCCAAGCACGGGAGAAAGAGGAGAGACGTTGCATTTTTCTATTCCTTCAATCAATCAATCAATCAATCAGGGAGCTTCGGTTCCATCCTTTTGGCTTTGACAACACCATCCACAATGGTTCCCACGATGCCAAAAGCTATTTTCACATTTGGCTACACATTGTGATGCCCTTAACCGTACAACTTGGTTTTGCTCCCGTGTGCTATCTATACAAATCTCAATTATATTGATCTAAAAAATTATAGAATCAAGATTAGTAAAAAGGAGGTGATTTTGCCGCGCGGATGGCGGGGGAGGTTTCTTATTTTTAGAGGATGTTGTCCTGGCGGTTTGCTAACATGCGGTCCCACGTGTCAGTGCTTTACCAAGCCGATCTGCTTCCCACATGAGGCAGAACAACGGCAAAAGCAACACGTGGTTAACTTGAAGAAGATGAGGGAGAAGCGGATTCAGCAACGAGTGAAATGATGGTTGCTTCGTCCCTCCAACTTAACTGTGGGAAAGGTGCAGCTTTGTGATTTGACGCCTCATTGCTCATTACTACGCCGGCACCATGACTGGGTGCTTCACCCCGGCTGCTCTACACTGTATTCCGGTATGGCACGTGGACCCGGTAGCTTGATGCCCCACATGTCGGCGAAAGGGACTAGAATAATTATGAAAGCGAGGGCTCCACTCTTACGACGGAGGAGTACACGACACGACGGCCCAGTGAACTGTCACTTGTACTGTATATAGTACTATACTTTTGTTGTTTCGCACGATTCACCGATACAAACCCGATTAAACAGGAAAGGGCGGGATTTTTCCCGCGCGGTATATGATACTGGCCATACATTTCAAAGGCAATTTTAATGTATGCAAACTGAATAATTAAGTAACAATATGATATCTAGTAAAACTAAAAACACATATGATTTATTGTGTTAGAGTGTAGTAGTAGTGTTGTATTGCATAGTTGTTAGATGTAACATGCGAGAACGTGTAGATATGTAGTTTTGGAGGGCCTACAGAGAGAAAAGCGTAATACGTTCACCGAACTTCAGAATAAGCTGATTACGGTCACTATATACATTTTGCGGTGATTATACGGTCACTTGCTCACGGTTCAGCATCGGATTGCACTCTGTTGACCGGCCAAATAGTCTGCGTGGCACCATGTTGACTAGTTAAATTGACCATGTTCCTTGTGGGTCCCACCTGTCAGTTCGCATAGGGAAAAGGTCAGATAAACACAAATTTACGCAGGCGCGACAAGACTCCACCCCGTGTGCGGGAATCACCTGGTTGTGTATGTGTCTGTCAGGGCCTGATGTGTGCGCATGCACGTGTAGGTTGAGCACTTGAGCGTGAGAGTGTGTGTTGGTCGTGTGGTGTACTGGTGTGTGCATGCATGCGTGCGTGTGTGCGTGTGAGTGTTGCGTGCGTGCGTGGCTACGTGTGTACGTGTGAGTGTTGCGTGCGTGCGTGGGTGCATGTGTTCGTGTGAGTGTTGCGTGCATGCAGTTTGTGTGCATGCGTGCGTGTGTGTATAATCACCACACCAGCTCCTGTGTGTTAAAACAGACGGCTCAGCATACCAATACAAGGCCACCTTGTCCGCTGTGCCCGCGGTCATGACTTCGAACCACCATCCAATATTTTTTTGTCATTTGTTTTCATTCTTACTAGCAAGATGCCCGTGCGTTCCATGTAACATCAAGATGCATTTGTATGACTAGTTTATCTTGTGAGAGAAAAGGATGAACGAGGGAAGGCCTTATTTGCAAATGTGGAGAGGTGTGTGGGTACCTTTTTGCAAAATTGTCATAGTTTCTTTCCTATCCGTCAGATATAAATCGGACGGCCTATATTGCAGGATGGCAGGCACACCATCATCACCAACTCTGTTTTTTATAAGAGTGTATTTTATCCCTACTCTTATAAAAAACCATAGTCGGTGATGATCATGTGCCTGCCATCCTGCAATATAGGTCGTCCGATCTATATCTGACGGATAGGAAGGAAACTATGGCAATTTTGCAAAAAGATACCCACACCCCTCTCCACACTTGCAAATAAGGCCTTCCCTTGTTCATCCTTTTCTCCCACAAGATAAACTACTCATACAAATGTATCTTGATGTTCCGTGCAACGCATGGGCATCTTGCTAGCATTTTATAGGAGTGCAGATGTAGAGTAGATACAAGCCGACAGGTGGGCCCGATGGTAGTGAGATAATGTGATGCAACACTAGAGGTGCCACGTGGAGCGTTTAACTGGTCAACTAGTCGTGTCTTGAGCAAATACAGAGTTGTACGGTGAGCCTGTGACTGTATAATAACCACAAAACGTAAATGGTGACCGTAATGAGTGGATTCTGAAGTCCAATGTACGTATCGTGCTTTTGCTTCAAATACAATGATCGTCACTGTATATATCACGAGAGAAAGATGAAACATGTGTGAATGTGCTGGGGGCTTACTTTTAGAGGACCTGGAGATAGTTTGTGTGCGTACGTGAAAGGGGCGTAGAGGGGGGTATGCGATGGAGAGAGAGATGCTCTTCGTTTCTCTTTATTATGACTAACTTTATATATAGTATAAAAATATACAAATTCACAGTGCGGAATAAATATCATTGTGGGCACCATGCAATGCAAGCGTTCATACTCCTCCATATAACTTTGTAATGTTGTATATATGTAGAAATTCTAAAATATTTTTTGGCCACACTTTATTCAAAAGGAATGTTGTATGCGAAATAAACGTGAAGAGAGGGCTTTTTAGATCAATGGGGTACGTGATGTAACATGTGTGAATGTGTAGTTGATGCATTTGGCAGGGCCTAGAGAGGTATGTGTGTGTATTACGTATTCGAGAGAGGCATGGATAGAGGGGCCGACAGGGGGCGTGGGAGAGATAGCACGAGAAATGAGAGTGGTCTAGAGAGAGAGAGACGAATATGACGTCACGGCGAGAGATTCCCTTGAGTGTGTATATGCAAGGGGGAGTGGATAGAGGCACCAGGAGAATATATTTTTTGTGTGTGGTGTCTGTGTTGGTATGTGTGGGTGTGAGAAGATAACGAGACGTGGGGGCAGAGGGTGTGTCACCGCGTGAGGTCCGGTGGGTCGAGGTGAGGCCCTTCGTTCGGTTCCGTCCTGCGCCACATTGGTCGGCCCGTGACGCATTTAGGGAGACCCATGGATGACTAGTCGTACAAGACAAAGATAGCATAATTGTGAAGGACTCTATGTCCACTGACAAAGCCGGCTAGGATTTGTAACCCTAGGTTCTCGGACTAAGGTAACCCCTTTATCTCTGATATTACTATTCATTCCAACCTAACTTTAAGGGGCATCCTACAGAATGCTCTGCTAGAATCATACTCGTCGATTAGGAAGAGAGGTGTGAGACAATGCGTGAGAGACAGGCCTAAAGATAATGTGCGTACAGGAGACACGTAGGCAGGTCTATGTATATAGAAAGGGTCGATGGGGATTGTGCGTGTGTATGCTTGCGAGAGGAAGAGTGCTTGTGATAAAGGTTAGTGAAAACAGTCGTAAATGGTTACGAGAGGGAGGGAGGGTTATATCGAGAGCATGTGTGCGAGAAAGACACCTCGGAGAGAGTGTGTGAGCATGTGTGAGAGACCACCGATGGAGAGTGAAACTACACGTACAAGACTGCTGTACACATTGATTAAAGATATAAATTGTATCCAAATATTAGGATGGGATCATGATATTTGCAATTCGCGTAAGGAACGGTCATTGATCCATCAGACATCTAGATTCTATCGAATTTGAGCATGTCTATGTTATTATTCGACACAATTGATCCACATAGTTAGTATTTTGAACTCCAGACAATGCATCGCTTTAGCAATCGAATATAAACGTGAGTATAGTTCATGTTGTGTGTGTAAAGCACATTATACATACGAAAGTTACACAATGAACATTATAAATAGCTACCTATGAACTAGCATACATTTGAATTCAACTTAAGGTGGTTTAAAAAATCGAATTCAACATGAAGTCCATTCAATTATTTGAATTTGATATCATGGCATTTGTAAATCATACCTAAATTATGGGGGCACCAATCTTTGCTCTGATTTTGTACATAATAGCATATGTAGTCGTGTACAAAATAGATTCTAATTTAGCTCCTCCATTCCAAAATAATCGTAGTTATAGGATTTTCAAGTGTCAAAATTTCAAAAAGAAGCGGATAATTTAATGAGGTTTTCAAACATACAAAGTCAAATTTAACGTTGTCTATTTAGGTCAATCCTCAAAGTTCAAGAGTACTCTAAACGTGAATGCTTGTGTTTCAAAATTTCGAACGAAGCGCCAAAAGAGCCTCTACTCGCCCGAAACCGCGTGAGACCAATGTTTGGTAGTACAAGGAAATTACTTTTCTAATAACTCCGACCCGTGAAACCTACCGGCCCGACGTCCAAAGGTCTAAACCGTGGAAGGTTTGTAGCTTCATCTAGACGCCACGCAACCGCCTCCGAAAAACATTCATACACAATGGCCGCCTAAGCACACATGCGTGCGGCCGAAATCGCTCCCGCCCACTATTTGGGACACCTGGGATTACCATCCTACCCCCGACCCGCAGTAGGTCCGAAATTTAAGAGGGGGGCAAAGTTTGTACTTTCCCTAAATTTCAAACAAGCGCGTCCCATCTTCTGTTCAAAAAAGCCAAAAACAAGCGCGTCCCAGACCGAAACATGGTTCTCCCCCCTCCCCCCCCCCCGCCCGCCCGCCCGTCCAATTCCCCATTTGTACTCTGTGGGCGCAAAAACTACCTCTCCACCAGCCGCGAAACCCCGACGTCCTCCGTCCGCCACCCCATTCCACCCATCAACCGCCGCCCTCCTCCATCGCGCCAGAGCCGATACCCCGACATCGTCGTCCACTGCAACCTCAACCGCAACGCTTTCCACGGCTAGTAGTTGAAGCTGAGGCCGAGCCGTCCGTACCCGAGCTAGTTCAACCACGCCGTCCTGCGCCTCACCGCTGCCGCTCCAACTTCGCCACCCTCCACCACACCGGAGCTGTTCCTGCTACACCGTCCTTCACCGCCTCGGATCTGCTTCCCCTCCGCCGACATACGGCCATGGCAACACAGTCAACAATTTGGCCATGGGTTCGTCCAAGCCTGCACCCTCCAGAACATCGGTTTCCCCGGCAAAAAGAAGAAGCTCGGCGCGACATGTGGAGGCGACCACACCGGCAACCGAAAATGGTACTCCTCTTCCCTTATTCGTGCAAATCTTACATGTCTGCTTGCACGGTATTCATCCCACAGAAGACACTAGTTGACCGCTTCTTCTTGATACTAGATGTTCCTAGTAACTCGCGATGCACAAGGTTTCTCCTCATATACTATTTCACCTTAGCTAGAGGTCCGTCGCCCCCCTGAATTTCAATTCCTGGTCAGTTGATTCCCAATTAACGAAAGCATTCCCCGGCGTAACAGGCGCTAGTCTTCCTATTACGCCGGGGAAGCAGCGCCTCGTTGTTTATCTTAGGGGCGTGTGGGGCCTAGAGCTACTGGCGCCCGATCTGGAGGTCGGCCGGGATTAAAGGGATGGCCTGGGGGCGCTGCCAAGCACGGCGGTGGTGTGAGGTCGAGGGGAGGGCGGGGCGGCGGAGGCAGGGGTCTGGGCCGGTGGTCGCTGGCGGTTCGAGAAAGATCGTCAACAGTGACTGGCGGGAGGTAGACGAAGGCCATCTGCCCGTTCCTTATAGATCGGACGGTTCATTAAAAAATCGACTGACCTATTTATTTTCAGTCGACTGTTATCTTGATATGACCACATGTGGTGGTGTGCTGGAGGAGTACCTGCATTTCCTGTGCTCATATATTACAAAATCATACGGAGTAGAATCTAATTTTGTTTGCCATGCAATGTTGTAGAGCTATCATATGTCTCCTGTCATTTATTTTTCAGCCACCTGCTATCTGCTACTTTTACAGTGCACTAGTTCTGCACACACTTCACCCATACTCTCACTATTGTGTTTTTATGCAAGGGTATTTCAGACTCTGCTGCTATGAGAGAAGCAAAAAAGAAAAGAGAGAAGTCGCTCCAGCGTCGTACGCGGATAGGCCAGACACGTTTCAGCCTTATAATAGGTGCAGTGTCAGCAGATGGAGACGGTAAACGTAGCTCTGGAGTTGATGACCTCGCTCGCAATGAACCACCATCCCAGGTGCTTGCTTTAACTTCGCGGTGTCATATGTGGTTGCATGTTCCATATGGTGTCTAGCTTGTATTCGAAAGGCCGAAGTCGGTCTTTATTAAGATAAGGAAAGATATTTTTTACATGAACCACCATCCCGTGAGCACCAGAAGACAAATAGCTAGTCAGGGCACTGGCCGAGCCAGTGACAAGCCCAGCAAAGAGAGGCATCACCTGGAAGCCAACTAAAAAGCCGCGATGGTGGCGAAGCAGCCCGCCTCCCACCAGGCTCTCAGGTCCTAGATGATCATGCTCACCACTCCAGCCGGATGTCTAGCTTGTATTGCTTCCAATTTGGTTAAATTGCATCTGCTTAGCTTACACATTATACCTTTGAATATGACATGCCTTTCTGTTTTTGGTACATACTAGTACATCTGTGTATTAACCATGTTCTTACATCAAACTAATGTTCTTGTGTATCCCTCATCAATCACTTATGATGAGGCAGTCAGGCAAGTGGATTACTCCTCATTTAAAGAATGCAGCGTCAGCCTCCCGACATGATTCTCAAGAAACAGCAAGGCTAGATGAAGATAGTGAACGTAGCTCTGTAGTTGATTACCGCATTTCCCCTACACTAGCATCGCAGGTGCTTGCTCTAACTTGGCAGCGTGATATGTGGTTGCATGTTGCATATGGTGTCTAGATTGTAATTCTTCCAATCTGGTTAAACTGCATGTGCTATTCTGCTTAGCTTATACATTATACCTGTTAATGTGACATGCCTTCCTGTATTTAGTACATAGTACATCTGTCTATTAAGCATGTCCTCACATAAAACTATTGTTTTTTGTATCCCGCATAAATCAATATGACGAGACACCTTCAGTATATGCAGTGTGATATTAGTTGCATCTTTGATATGATTTATAGCATGCGCTGCTTCTAATTTGTTGAAATGCCATTTATGATGGGACACTTTTAACTTGGCAGAGTCATATTGGTTGCATCTTTCACGTGGTGTCTAGCTTGCATTGCTTCTTATTTGGTGAAATGGTTTCTGCTTAGTTTACACAAACAGTTGTGAATATGCCATGTCGTCCTGTTTTTCATATTATTCCATCCTGGAATCATGTGTTTGCCTTACATCAAAGTAGTGATTGTCAGTATCATGCACGAATGAGTTCTGAAGAGTGAATTTTATTGCTTTTTCTTGTCAGTTTTACTTGACAATTCAAAATCAATAAAGCGGAAGGAAGTTAGCAAGGCAGCGGATGAAGGTGCTCCTTCCAAATGGAGGGCCTCTACAGATTCTACTCCTCCATCCCCCCAAGATGATTTCCAAGACAACACATGCATAGACACTCAACGTAGCTGTGTTGGTGATGAGCACGTCTCCCCTAGTGCACCATCACAGGTGCTCCCTCTCACTTGGCACTGTTATATGTGGTTGCATGTTATGTATGATGTCTAGCTTGTATTGCTTCTAATTTTGTTGAATTTCATCTGCTTACTTTACACATTATACTTGTGACTAAGACACGTGTTCCTGTTTCTAGAACATATAATATATGTCTATCACACCATGTTCTTACATCAAAGTACATTTGTTCTGAAGAACTAAATTCTTATTCATTTTTCTTGTCGGCTTGACTTAACATGGCACAGAGAAAGAGGAAGCAAGATAGAACGACAGGGAAAGGGAAGCGGAACAATCCTGCAGATTCTGCTGGTACTGATGGTGCAATAGAAGGTCAAAGTCCAGTGGAAAATTGTACCGACAGGGTATCCCATGCTACACGAGCTGCAGAACAAGCCAGACAGAAACAAATAGCTGCCACCAAACAAGCAGAGACAACCCTAGTTGTTGCAACACCTTCCACAGTACCACCAGCTGCACGATTTACTCGTTCGTCAACTCAGCTAGTAGCACGTTCCCAAGCTCCCAAGCTCCCATGCCACCTGACACTACTTCCGAAGCACTCTTGACACAAGATGAGTTGGCAAGATCAGATGAACTTTGTGAGCTTCAACAGCAAGAAGGTAGTTGCTGGAGTCAAGTTACAGTTGCATGCTTCTTTATATGTAGTCTCACAGTTTGATGTACACTAACACTTCCTATGTTTGTTGTTGGACTAGCACCTAGGCAAAGAGGAAACAAACATCAGGGATAATGCTCGATAGGTTAACGAAATCTAGAGGAGGAAGAATGGAGATCCATTTTGAGGCAGGTTTAAAAAGGCCAAGTGATGCTACAGAGTCAGCCAAGTTAGTATTAGAGGCAGCGGTTGCTGTTAGGTGTCATGTACGTATCCTCCCAACATGGATTCGGTACAGGAATGCAAAGACGAAACCCAGTTCAACACCTTCCTCGACCATTTATCTGTAAGTATGGTTATGTATGGAAACTAGTAATATCGTCTTGCTCTGTCCAATACTTTCTAGGTTGCTGATAATGAGACTCCCATAATTTTCAACGGATGAGGTTCAAGTTGGATAGCCAAGATGATGCAACCAGACAAGCTTTCACCCATGTTTTCAAGTCTGCTCTGCGATAGTATCGGTATAACTTGAGGAAAACTCACTTTGAAGGCAAGGCTAATAGTGAACTTGCCCAAACATCTCCAGTGGAAAACATATCTGATGAAGACTGGAGAGGCCTTGTTAAACACTGTTCCGATCCGAAGTATCAGGTACATTATATATATGTCATTAGATCACATGTTGAAGTCCTATTTACGCATGTGCCACACAAATCTATCTTCTTGTAGGTGAACTGTTCAAAGAACAAGGCCAACCGTACGAAAGTGAAATTCCAACAGACGACGGGATCTCGTAGCTATATTGCACACTGCGAGGCTCTTGTAATTAGCTGCTGTTTCACTCTTTTTGTTGTACCATATTATCAGATCTATATTGACTTGTTCCAAATGCAGAGAAAAGCCCGCAAGGACCAAAAAGTACTTGAACAAAATGTTGTGGAAATCTTCAAGGACTGTCACACCAGCAAGAAGAAGGGCATGACTACACCAGTCAAAGCCGCTGTTGTAAGTCCTTAATCCTCATGCCTTTTAACTACTACTTACTCTGACTTGTGCCTTGAACTACATGGTTTGCAGCCAATGTCTATTACTCTTTTCAATTTTATACACAATTGTCTTAGCGTATCATTGCACCTTACAAGGTTTAAAAGAGAGGAGTGATGTTCCTTTGATCTTGACCTGTAATCTAGTTCCATGCTGGACTTGCCCACACAACATTACAATTGCCTGTTTGTCTGTTCTCAGTTGTTTTGTGATATGAATCATGTCATACTATGCTTACCGTATTATAAACTTCGTCTCTTTATCCTTAGCCCTCAATACAATGTGAAGAAATAGACAATACATTAGCGATGATACATGGTCATATGTTTGGAACCTGGTTTTATTATGTACTTTGCAATAAAATACAACTATTATTTTACATGGGTTCACCAGAATAAGTTCTGTATATAGACCAAAGCTATTTTGTTTGGTTTTGCTGCCTCCTTAATATCTTCTGTTCTGGTACTACTAATGTAAAACCACAACTTTTCAGCGAGCTATGGAAAAAATGGTGGACCGCCACCTTCTGAAGGTGGTGAGGCAACTATAACTGCAATGTCAGCTCTTGCTGCAGTGGGTCAGTACCTGTCCACTAACAGTGCCAAAAGCACGTTCCTGCGTAATACTGGCTTGGTTGTTAAGGCAATCTCGTCCAAACTGCCTCATGATCAAGATATGCAATCTCAAAACAATGTTGTATCTGCGCTCCAGACACAAGTCCATTCCCTGACAGAGACCCTTTGTGAAACAAGGAGAGACATTGTTCGATGTTGTCAAGATATGCATGGTTTTGAAACCAGACTATCAGACATTTGCTTTGTTGTTCAGGAGCCTAGGAGAACTGAAGGCGAAGGTTATGGTGCTCCATCGGACAATACAGCACGAAAACGTAACAGTCAGGTCAAATGAACTGAGCTTCTAAACTTCTGGTGGTGCATTTATCTGCTAGACTGTTAACTTTTATGCCAACCTTCCTTTTGTTTTATAGTTGTAATTTGTTTTGGTGCGATACAAAATTTGTTCTTAACATGCAGCCACCGGCTGAAGAAAACAGCAAGCCATTTTTGTATAGTGTAGGGTGTTCCCTATATAACACTGGTGGCGAACTTTGAAGCCCACCGGCTGTAGTTAACATGGGCCTCCTACGGGCCGTAGAAACAATGGGCCTTCTAAGGGCCGTAGAAACAGTGGGCCTTCTACGTGGCGTAGAAACAATGGGCCTTATACGGGCCATAGACACAATGGGCCTTCTATGGGCCGTATCATCAATGGGCCTTCTACGGGCTTATGATCGGTTGGCCAAACATGGGCCAATAACAGACCACATTATGGCCGTAAATGGGCTAGAGTTGAAATCGTCCGTTCATGGGCCGACCATAACGGGCCGTCGTTAATCGGCCGTATTTTGATGACGCTATGAAAACAGCCCAACGTATTAACGGGCCACAAACGGGTCGACTGTAACCACGGGCTGAATTTGGCCCACAAGCAGAAAATGACAGTAACGGGCCGTAAGTAAACGAATGTGGAAATGAGCCCAAGAATAAATGGGCCCCGAGAAGGCCGAAAGATAACATGGGCTGGAAACGGCCCAACAGAATAATGAGCCGTTAATGGGTATAAAGTGATACACTGTTCATTACGGGCCAGTTTCACCACCTGCCGTTAATGGGTATAAAGTGATACATTGTTCATTACGGGCCAGTTTTACCACGGGCCGTTAATGGGCCAAGAGTAATAAGGGCCTCATATGGGCCGAAAGACGTCATGGGCCATACATGGGCCGGAAGTTAAAACGGGCTGGAATTATATTGGACGGCCCAGATGACGCTACTGGGCCTAATTCGGATAGGCCGTAAACGGGCCCTGGGTTAGCGGTCTGTAAATGGGCTATATGCGAACATGCCATTAACTGGCTTGCCGTGGGCCGGCCCGCCACCTTTTGACCAAGTCAAACGGGCCGGTCTTTTCACAGGAATGGGCCTCTGTTGGGCCGTGCCACATGTCGACGTATCATAGGCACTTTGGGTCCAATGAGTGGATGACATCTGTCCCAATGGTGAGCCGACACGTGTTTCCTCCAGCCAATGATGATTTTACACGTGGAAAATCCCCATTGGTCGGGGCTGTTAACGGGTTATCGCATCCAAAACCGGACCCGATAGCTTAACGGCGTTCCGTTACGGTGGATGCCACGTGTCGGTCACCCTTGATGAAAGCACTTCTGTGACGCGTGATTTATCGTCATGGAAGTGGACACTTCCGTGATGATAATTTTGGTAATGTCATGGAACACTTCTACGGCAGCACAGGTATGACTATCTTGATTCTGTCATAAATTTGTCATGGATGTACATGCATGACAGAAAACGTGACCTAGTGTGACAAACACGTATCATCACGGAAGTGTATTTTTTTGTAGTGCTTGTCCACGGCACCGGATCTGCTTCGCCGGTACTCTCTTCAACCACAGCTCATCTGCAGTGGCTCCTTCGTACTCCCCACCGGAGACGCTTCGTCCACACCCCCCGAAGCCGCCCCACCGACACCCCCATCGACTGCCTCTGATCCTCTTCGCCGACACCTTCCTCAACCCTACCAGAGCCACTTTGCCGACACCATCATCAACCCTACCGGAGTAGCTTCGCCTATAACATTCTCAACCCTACCAGGGCCACTTTGCCAATGCACAAGTCCACGGCCTCAGATCCGCTTCGTCGCACCCTCGTCCAACCTACCGGAGCAGATTCTGACGCCCGTCCACGGCCGCATATCCGCATCGTCGACACCATCCTGAACCCAACCACCGGAGCAGCTTCACCGACGCCCTCATCCACGGCCTCAGATCCGCTTCGCCCACACCGTAGTCCACCCTACCGGAGCCGCTCCACAGACACCCTACTCGACGGTTCTAGATCTCCTTACCGGACCCCGACAGCCAGCGCAGCGTCATCACCCTTGACATTTCTAACCTGATTCCCACTGTCTGGCAAGATGCCAAGCACCCGCGAGGGCCTAGGTACTTGTCACCTTTAAACCCGTCCAGCATCACCTGCCCGATGTACTTCAAATATACTAACAGGTCGCTGTTACATGTTATACAACACTAGAAGGACGATGTTTCTTCTGGATCTAACAGCTTGGCCAACCAAGATCCTGGACTGAGGCATTGCTATGATCTTGTAAGTGTGTCTCTCTCTCTTGTATTGTTGTGTGCCTGCCAGCGTGCTTTGCTAGGATTTTCGACCAGTAATCCCTTTGTGCAGACAATGATTTCTACTGTTGGCTGCTAAATTAGATATGTAGATGGCATACATGATACTCCCTCCGTTCCTAAATATAAGTCTTTCTAGAGATTCCAATATAGGCTACATATAGAGCAAAATGAGTGAATCTACACTCAAAAATGCATCTATATACATTTGTATGTGGTCCATACTGGAATCTCTACAATGACATATATTTAGGAACAGAGGTAGTACATTACACAAAATCGTAGGTAGCATGTAGGAATTCCAGTGCACTACATTAGGCTCCCTTAGAGTGCCTGCTAGTCCAGCACACAAAGTCATGGCTAGTTTATGCTACGCACACAATCACTAATTGGTGGTTTAAATATGCGCAAGGGATATGCAATGTATTATCATGTACAAATGTCTGAAATTAGCCATGTCAACTTGCATATAGGGTTACGCAATGAAAAAGTACAAGATGTATGTGGCAATTTCATGGAACATCGCAAAAAAAAGGAGAGGCAGCGGTGAGCCTATACAGTGTGCTATGGTAGGTCACTCCGGCCCAGTTCTTTTGCAGGATTCTCCCAGAATCTGCCCCTCTCTAGCTTCCTACAATCTTTGACCCCCTTTTGTTTTACAATCCTACCTAATTAGACCCTAACTAGAGGATTGTAAAACAAATGGGGCTCAAAGATTCTGGGTAGGGGTCAGATTCTGGGAGAATCTGGCAAAAGAACTGGGCCTCCATTGCAATCATCATGACATGTTATTTGTATGTCAGTTCTATTGGCCAAGTTTCTTAGGGACAGTTATTTCGAGTTATCCTAAGAAAATAAGCATCTTTGAACTTGAGCTCCAGGTAATAAGCCAACCAGTTCTTTTCATTGCCTGCCTTTTCAGCTTATCTGTGGTATGATCAGTGAAAAGTCTAGATTGCATTATGTTTTGTCATTTTGCTGCCCATATGAAAATTAATTTGACTTGCAAACACCACAAATTGAACCCAGTGCAGTAATTAATATGATAGGAAAACAGACCATGAATATTTGTTCAAAATGCAAATACAAAGATACCATCTACTTGGCACAATCTACATTGGTCAATGTCTTCCATAGAGATCCCATCGACTAATTTAACTGAAGAACGCATGACCTAAATTTAAATGAAGAACAATTATTTATCGAAATTCGATGGTCCAAGTGGCTGGTTATTATCATATAGCAGCACCACCTGAAAGCATCATATAGCAGCAGCAGCACATAGCAACTCATCATACAATAGCAGCAGTGTGCAATTCAGCATATACCAGCAGCAGCTCATAGCAATTCATCATATAGTAGCAACAGGAGCAACTCATAGCAATTCATCATATAGCAGCAGCAGCAGCTCATAGCAATTCATCATATAGCAACAGCAGCAGCAGCTTATAGCGACTCATCATATAGCAGCAGCAGCTCATAGCAATTCATCATATAGCAGCAACAGCTCATAGCAATTCATCATATAGCAGCAGCTCATAGCAATGCATCATATAGCAGCAGCAGAAGCAGCTCATAGAAATTCATCGTATAGCGGATCAGAATAAAAATTTGGCAAAAAATCAAAAGAGATCCTCACCTTGGTGGATGAGCTCATCCTTCAACAACACCTCAAGGCCACGGCCTGGGAGGAGGGGAGGGGAACGAGGTGCCTTCTGCCGCAGTGTGACATCAGCTATAGTTGTGCGGCGCCCGCCGGAGTAGTGCGTTGGACGGACCACAGCGGAGCAGCTGCTGGAGACCATGAGAATGAGGGGCGGCGCCAGAGGGAGGAGCGGCCGGGGAGATTTGGCCCTACCCGCCGGCCATGTAGCCTACCTGGACAGAGTATCATCGAGGACCAGGCCATATGGGACCAGTGGCAACGGCTCGCTGGAGGAACCCTAGCACTGCAGGCAAGGGATCGAGGTAGAGGGAAAGGGGAGAGGAGATGCAAGCGGGTAGGGCAATGAACGCTTGTGTGTTTGTTTTTACATGAGGGTCAGGTGTGACGCGGGCATGAGCAGTGGCATTTTGAGTGTAATATAGGCAGACAACAGAGTCATTTCACTATTCCCCTTCCCTTCAATTTTTAGTGAGCTTCTACCCGAAACACCCCCCTCCAAAGTGAAATAAGTTAAGCCCAAGCCCATAACTCAAAAATGACTTCTTTACATCTTTTATGGCTTATTTTGATAATAAGCTCTAAAAAGGTGGAATAGAACTGGCCCTTAACCTGCAATTCAATTGTGCGTGCAATGATGAATCACTCCTGCCTGCTATAGTGTACATTTAGGCATCACCATACATGGCATAACCTAATACATGTGCATTTCATTATAGAATCTGAAATATGTAATGTTTATGTTAGTTCATATGTTGCACATGATGTTTAAATGCCCCTTAAATCCGGTCAGTCAAGTGATGGTCTTAAACCTCCTTCTATGCTTCTTTTCTTGACATGTAAGATTTGCTCACACATCTGTTCAATTGCTTGTTTGTGTCAGCCAGCCATACTAGGACTGTTTGCTTTGATTACTTGCTATTCTTGACCTAATAGAGCTTGTCAACGATTTAAACACTAAGGGCTGCTGTAGTGGGGGCTTGTATAACTGATAGGTGACATAAAGGTTTGGCTGTACACTAAAGTAGGCTCTCCAAGAGTACCTGGAGATCCAGTTCGAAGGTATGCATAGTTTTTACATAGTGCACACATAGTAAATGCTCATTTCATTGTGTGCAAGAGATGTGGCATGTTTCATTATGTGGTGTTGTTTTGTTATAATATCATCCTTTTGTGTTGTTCACAGACTGGAAAGTGTGCATATTTATCTTCCAAGGAGACCAGTAACTAGTTTGTGTCACCTTGCAGAGGGGGTGCAATGAAGATAAGATTGAGGATTTCCAAGTACAAGATGTTAGGAAGGAGCCTTGCAAAAGAAGGAGGAGCAGCGCTGAGCCTGTTCAACCAGTTAAGGTAAGTCACATTGTATTACAATTACCAGGACATCCTATTTGTCTGACATTGTGCTTGTGTAGGGTTCTTCACCTGTAACCCAGTCATTGGGCCATTGATTAAAACCTCCTCCACTCACTACTATATGATGTTCTAACCTTTTTGTAAATCAGATGTATGTAAACACATTTTAATGTGTCTGTTCACTCATTATGGATGTAGTCTAGTTTTAAATATCTAAAACATCTTATAGTAGTGAACAATGTGAAACTGCTTCCTGCCATGGTAGAGTTGTCGATGGCATAAATGTCAAAACCAAACGCATATTCACATCATTAGCCTCCCTATCATTACTAGGATATTGATTACATACTAGTCGAGATACTTCATAGGGGGCAAACAATATTACATTACTTGTTCCTTTATATAGTAAATGTAGCTAGGCCATGGATGTTATTGAGGCATGCATGTATTGTTGGGGAACGTAGTAATTTCAAAAAAAATCCTATGCACACGCAAGATCATGGTGATGCATAGCAACGAGAGGGGAGAGTGTGTCCACGTACCCTCATAGAGCAAAAGCGGAAGCGTTATGACAAGGCGGTTGATGTAGTCGTACGTCTTCACGATCGACCGATCCTCAGTACCGAACGCATGGCACCTCCGTGTTCAGCACACGTTCAGCTCGGTGACGTCCCGCGAACTCACGATCCAGTAGAGCTCGAGGGAGAGTTTCGTCAGCACGACGGCGTGATGACGATGTTGATGAAGCTACAGACGCAGGGCTTCGCCTAAGCACCGCTATGATATGACCGAGGTGGATTATGGTGGAGGGGGGCACCGCACACGGCTAAGAGAGATCAATGATCAACTTGTGTGTCTATGGGTGCCCCTTTGCCTCAGTATATAAAGGAGGAGAGAAGGGGAGGCCGGCCAGCCCCTATGGGCGTGCCAAGTGTGGAGTCCTACTAGGACTCCAAGTCCTAGTAGGAGTCCACCAAAGGGAAGGAGGGAACAAGGAAGGAGAGGGAAGAGAGAAAGGAAAGGGGGGCCGGCCCCTAGTCCAATTTGGTTTGGGCTAGGGGGGCCGCGCACCCTGCCTTGCCCTACCTCCTCTCTTCCACCACTTGGCCCCTGAGGCCCAATACTTCTTTCCCGTATTCCCGTATCTCCCCGGTACTCCGAAAAATACCCGAATCACTCGGAACCTTTCCGATGTCCGAATATAGTCGTCCAATATATCGATCTTTACGTATCGACCATTTCGAGACTCCTCGTCATGTACCCGATCTCATCCGGGACTCCGAACTACCTTCGGTACATCAAAACACATAAACTCATAATACCGATCGTCACCGAACGTTAAGTGTGCGGACCCTACGGGTTCGAGAACTATGTAGACATGACCGAGACACATTTCCGGTCAATAACCAATAGCGGAACCTGGATGCTCATATTGGCTCCCACATATTCTACGAAGATCTTTATCGATCAAACCACATAACAACATACATTGTTCCCTTTGTCATCGGTATGTTACTTGCCCGAGATTTGATCGTCGGTATCCTCATACCTAGTTCAATCTCATTACCGGCAAGTCTGTTTACTCGTTCCGAAATACTTCATCCCGCAACTAACTCATTAGTCACAATGCTCGCAAGGCTTATAATGATGAGTATTACCGAGAGGGCCCAGAGATACCTCTCCGACAATCGAAGTGACAAATCCTAGTCTCGATCTATGCCAACTCAACAAGTACCATCGGAGACACCTGTAGAGCACCTTTATAATCACCCAGTTACGTTATGACGTTTGGTAGCACACAAAGTGTTCCTCCGATAATTGTGAGTTGCATAATCTCATAGTCATAGGAACATGTATAAGTCATGAAGAAAGCAATAGCAGTAAAACTGTAACGATCATAATGCTAAGCTAATGAATGGGTCTTGTCCATCACATCATCCTACTAATGATTTGATCCCGTTCATCAAATGACAACACATGTCTATGGCTAGGAAACATAACCATCTTAGATGAATGAGCTAGTCTAGTAGAGGCATACTAGGGACACATTGTTTTGTCTATGTATTCACACATGTATCATGTTTCTGGTTAATACAATTCTAGCATGAATAATAAACATTTGTCATGAATTAAGGAAATAAATAATAACTTTATTATTGCCTCTAGGGCATAGTTCCTCCAGTCTCCCACTTGCACTAGAGTCAATAATCTAGTTCACATCACCATGTGATTTAACATCAATAGTTCACATCTTTATGTGGTTAACACCCATAGTTCACATCTACATGTAACCAACACCCAAAGGGTTTACTAGAGTCAGTAATCTAGTTCACATCGCTATGTGATTAACATCCAAAGAGTACTAAGGTGTGATCATGTTTTGCTTGTGAGATAATTTTAGTTAACGGGTCTGTCACATTCAAATCCGTAAGTATTTAGCAAATTTCTATGTCTACAATGCTCTGCACGGAGCTACTCTAGCTAATAGCTCCCACTTTCAATATGTATCTAGATCGAGACTTAGAGTCATCCAGATCGGTGTCAAATCTTGCATCGACGTAACTCTTTATGACGAAATCTTTATCACCTCCATAACCAAGAAATATTTCCTTATTCCACTAAGGATAATTTTGACCGCTGTCCAATGATCTACTCCTAGATCACTATTGTACCGTCTTGCCAAACTCCTGGTGAGGTACACAATAGGTCTGGTACACAGCATAGCATACTTTATAGAACCTGTGACTGAGGCATAGGGAATGACTTTTCATTCTCTTTCTATTTTCTGCCGTGGTCGGGTTTTGAGTCTTTACTCAACATCACACCTTGCAACACAGGCAAGAACTCCTTTGACTGATCCATTTTGAACTCTTTCAAAATCTTTATCAAGGTATGTACTCATTGAAAAATCTTATCAAATGTCTTGATCTATCTCTATAGATCTTGATGCTTAATATGTAAGTAGTTTTACCGAGGTCTTTCTTTTGAAAAACTCCTTTCAAACACTCCTTTATGCTTTCCAGAAAATTCTACATCATTTCCGATCAACAATATGTCATTCACATATACTTATCAGAAAGGCTGTAGTGCTCCCACTCACTTTCTTGTAAATACAGGCTTCACCGTAAGTCTGTATAAAACTATATGCTTTGATCAACTCATCAAAGCGTATATTCCAACTCTGAGATGCTTGCACGAGTCCATAGATGGATCGCTGGAGCTTGCACACTTTGTTTAGCACCTTTAGGATTGACAAAACCTTCTGGTTGCATCATATACAACTCTTCTTTAAGAAATTCATTAAGGAATGCAGTTTTGTTTATCCATTTGCCAGATTTCATAAAATGCAGCAATTGCTAACATGATTCGGACAGACTTAAGCATCGCTACGAATGAGAAAAACTCATCGTAGTCAACACCTTGAATTTGTCGAAAATCTTTTGCGACAATTCGAGCCTTGTAGATAGTAACACTACTATCAGTGTCTGTCTTCCTCTCGAAGATCCATTTTATTCTCTATGGCTTGCCGATCATCGGGCAAGTCAACAAAAGTCCATACTTTGTTCTCATACATGGATCCCATCTCAGATTTCATGGCCTCAAGCCATTTCGCAGAATCTGGGCTCATCATCACTTCCTCATAGTTCGTAGGTTCGTCATGGTCAAGTAACATGACCTCCAGAACAGGATTCTGTACCACTCTAGTGCGGACCTTACTCTGGTTGACCTACGAGGTTTGGTAGTAACTTGATCTGAAGTTACATGATAATCATCATTAGCTTCCTCACTAATTTGTGTAGGAGTCACACGAACAGATTTCTGTGATGAACTACTTTCCAATAAGGGAGCAGGTACAGTTACCTCATCAAGTTCTACTTTCCTCCCACTCACTTCTTTCGAGAGAAACTCCTTCTCCAGAAAGGATCCATTCTTAGCAACAAAGATCTTGCCTTCGGATCTTTGATAGAAGGTGTACCCAACAGTCTCCTTTGGGTATCCTATGAAGACACAATTCTCCAATTTGGGTTTGAGCTTATCAGGATGAAACTTTTTCGTTTAAGCATCACAACCCCAAACTTTAAGAAACGACAACTTTGGTTTCTTGCCAAACCACAGTTCATATGGTGTCGTCTCAACGGATTTACATGGTGCCCTATTTAACGTGAATGCAGTTGTCTCTAATGCATAACCCCAAAATGATAGTGGTAAATCGGTAAGAGACATCATAGATTGCACCATATCTAATAAAGTACAGTTACAATGTTCTGACACACCATTACGCTGTGGTGTTCCAGGTGGCGTGAGTTGCGAAACTATTCTGCATTGTTTCAAGTGAAGACCAAACTCGTAACTCAAATATTCTCCTCCATGATCAGATCGTAGAAACTTTATTTTCTTGTTACGATGATTTTCCACTTCACTCTGAAATTCTTTGAACTTTTCAAATGTTTCAGACTTATGTTTCATTAAGTAGATATACCCATATCTGCTGAAATCATCTGTGAAGGTGAGAAAATAACGATACCCGCCGCGAGCCTCAATATTCATTGGACCACATACATCAGTATGTATGATTTCCAACAAATCTATTGCTCGCTCCATTGTTCCGGAGAACGGTGTTTTAGTCATCTTGCCCATGAGGCATGGTTCGCAAGCATCAAGTGATTCACAATCAAGTGATTCTAAAAGCCCATCAGTATGGAGTTTCTTCATGCGCTTTACACCAATATGACCTAAACGGCAGTGCCACAAATAAGTTGCACTATCATTATTAACTTTTCATCTTTTGGCTTCAATATTACGAATATGTGTATCACTACAATCGAGATTCAATAAACCATTCACATTGGGTGTATGACCATTGAAGGTTTTATTAATGTAAACAGAACAACAATTATTCTCTGACTTTAAATGAATAACCATATTGCAATAAACATGATCAAATCATATTCATGCTTAACGCAAACACCAAATAACATTTATTTAGGTTCAACACTAATCCCGAAAGTATAGGGAGTGTGAGATGATGATCATATCAATCTTGGAACCACTTCCAACACACATCGTTACTTCACCCTTAACTAGTCTCTGTTCATTCTGCAACTCCCATTTCGATTTACTAATCTTAGCAACTGAACCAGTATCAAATACCGAGGGGTTGCTATAAACACTAGTAAAGTATACATCAATAACATGTATATCAAATATACTTTTGTTCACTTTTCCATCCTTCTTATCCGCCAATTATTTGGGGTAGTTCCGCTTCCAGTGACTATTCCCTTTTGCAGTAGAAGCACTCAGTTTCAGGCTTAGGTCTTTAGCTTTGGGCTTCTTCACGGGAGTGACAACTTGCTTGCCATTCTTTTTGAAGTTCCCCTTCTTCCCTTTGCCCTTTTCTTGAAACTAGTGGTCTTGTCAACCATCAACACTTGATGCTTTTCTTGATTTCTACCTTCGTTGATTTCAGCATCATGAAGAGCTTGGGAATCGTTTCCGTTATCCCTTGCATATTATAGTTCATCACGAAGTTCTAGTAACTTGGTGATAGTGACTAGAGAAATCTATCAATCACTATCTTATGTGGAAGATTAACTCCCACTTGATTCAAGTGATTGTAGTACTCAGACATTCTGAGCACATGCTCACTAGCTGAGCTGTTCTCCTCCATCTTGTAGGCAAAGTACTTGTCAAAGGTCTCATACCTTTCGACATGGGCATGAGTCTGAAATACTAATTTCAACTCTTGGAACATCTCATATGCTCCGTGGCGTTTCAAAAACGTCTTTGAAGCCCCGACTCTAAGCCGTAAAGCATGGTGCCCTAAACTATCAAGTAGTCATCATATCGAGCTTGCCAAACGTTCATAACGTCTGCATCTACTCCTGCAATCGGTCTGTCACCTAGCGGTGCATCAAGGACATAATTCTTCTGTGCAGCAATGAGGATAGTCCTCAGATCACGGATCCAATCCGCATCATTGCTACTAACATCTTTCAACTTAGTTTTCTCTAGGAACATATCAAAAATAAAACAGGGGAGCTAAAAGCGAGCTATTGATCTACAACATAGATATGCTAATACTACCAGGACTAAGTTCATGATAAATTAAAGTTCAATTAATCATATTACTTAAGAACTCCCACTTAGATAGACATCCCTCTAATCATCTAAGTGATCACGTGATCCATAACAACTAAACCATGACCGATCATCACGTGAAATGGAGTAGTTTTCAATGGTGAACATCACTATGTTGATCATATCTACTATATGATTCACGTTCGCCTTTCGGTCTCAGTGTTCCGAGGCCATATCTGCATATGCTAGGCTCGTCAAGTTTAACCCGAGTATTTTTGCGTGTGCAGAACTGGCTTGCACCCGTTGTATGTGAACGTAGAGCTTATCACACCCGATCATCACGTGGTGTCTCGGCACGATGAACTTTGGCAACGGTGCAGACTCAAGGAGAACACTTGTACCTTGAAATTTAGTGAGAGATCATCTTATAATGCTACCGTCAATCAAGCAGAATAAGATGCATAAAGGATAAACATCAAGTGCAATCAATATAAGTGATATGATATGGCAATCGTCATCTTGTGCCTGTGATCTCCATCTCCAAAGCACCGTCATGATCACCATCGTCACCGGCGCGACACCTTGATCTCCATCGTAGCATCGTTGTCGTCTCGCCAACTATTGCTTCTACGACTATCGCTACCGCTTAGTGATAAAGTAAAGCAACTGCAGGGCGATGGCATTGCATACAATAAAGCGACAACCATATGGCTCCTGCCAGTTGCCGATAACTCTGTTACAAAACATGATCATCTCATATAATAAAATTTAGCATCATGTCTTGACCATATCACATTACAACATGCCCTGCAAAAACAAGTTAGACATCCTCTACTTTGTTGTTGCAAGTTTTACGTGGCTGCTAAGGGCTGAGCAAGAACCGTTCTTACCTACGTATCAAAACCACAACTATAGTTCGTCAAGTTAGTGCTATTTTAACCTTCACAAGGACCAGGCGTAGCCACACTCTATTCAACTAAAGTTGGAGAAACTGGCACCCGCCAGCCACCTGTGTGCTAAGCACGTCGGTAGAACCAGTCTCGCATAAGCGTACGCATAATGACGGTCCAGGCCGCCTCATCCAACAATACCGCCGAATCAAAGTGTGACATGCTGGTAAGCAGTATGAATTGTATCGCCCACAACTCACTTGTGTTCTACTCGTGCATATAACATCTACGCATAAACCTGCCTCGGATGCCACTGTTGGGGAACGTAGTAATTTCAAAAAAAATCCTAAGCACACGCAAGATCATGGTGATGCATAGCAACGAGAGGCGAGAGTGTGTCCACGTACCATCGCAGACCGAAAGCGGAAGCGTTATGACAACGCGGTTGATGTAGTCGTACGTCTTCACGATCGACGGATCCTCAGTACCGAACGCACGGCACCTCCGTGTTCAGCACACGTTCAGCTCGGTGACGTCTCGCGAACTCACGATCCAGTAGAGCTCGAGGGAGAGTTTCGTCAGCACGACGGCGTGATGACGATGTTGATGAAGCTACCGACGCAGGGCTTCGCCTAAGCACCGCTACGATATGACCGAGGTGGATTATGGTGGAGGGGGGCACCGCACACGGCTAAGAGAGATCAATGATCAACTTGTGTGTCTATGGGTGCCCCTTTGCCTCAGTATATAAAGGAGGGGAGGAGGGGAGGCCGGCCGGCCCCTATGGGCGCGCCAAGTGTGGAGTCCTACTAGGGCTCCAAGTCCTAGTAGGAGTCCACCAAAGGGAAGGAGGGAAGAAGGAAGGAGAGGGAGGAGAGAAAGGAAAGGCGGGCCGCCCCCCTAGTCCAACTCGGTTTGGGCTAGGGGGGCCGCGCACCCTGCCTTGCCCTGCCTCCTCTCTTCCACCACCTGGCCCATGAGGCCCAATACTTCGTTCCCGTATTCCCGTATCTCCCCGGTACTCCGAAAAATACCCGAATCATTCAGAACCTTTCCGATGTCCGAATATAGTCGTCCAATATATCGATCATTACATCTCGACCATTTTGAGACTCCTCGTCATATCCCCGATCTCATCCGGTACTCCAAACTACCTTCGGTACATCAAAACACATAAACTCATAATACCGATTGTCACCGAACGTTAAGCATGCGGACCCTACGGGTTCAAGAACTATGTAGACATGACCGAGACACATTTCCGGTCAATAAACAATAGCGGAACCTGGATGCTCATATTGGCTCCCACATATTCTACGAAGATCTTTATCGGTCAAACCGCATAACAACATACGTTGTTTCCTTTGTCATCGGTATGTTACTTGCCCGAGATTCAATCGTCGGTATCCTCATACCTAGTTCAATCTCGTTACCGGCAAGTCTCTTTACTCATTCCGTAATACTTCATCTCGCAACTAACTCATTAGTCACAATGCTTGCAAGGCTTATAGTGATGAGTATTACCGAGAGGGCCCAGAGATACCTCTCCGACAATCGGAGTGACAAATCCTAGTGTCGATCTATGCCAACTCAACAAGTACCATTGGAGACACCTGTAGAGCACCTTTATAATCACCCAGTTACGTTGTGACATTTGGTAGCACACAAAGTGTTCCTCCGGTAATTGTGAGTTGCATAATCTCATAGTCATAGGAACATGTATAAGTCATGAAGAAAGCAATAGCAGTAAAACTGTAACGATCATAATGCTAAGCTAATGAATGGGTCTTGTCCATCACATCATTCTACTAATGATTTGATCCCGTTCATCAAATGACAACACATGTCTATGGCTAGGAAACATAACCATCTTAGATGAATGAGCTAGTCTAGTAGAGGCATACTAGGGACACATTGTTTTGTCTATGTATTCACACATGTATCATGTTTCTGGTTAATACAATTCTAGCATGAATAATAAACATTTATCATGAATTAAGGAAATAAATAATAACTTTATTATTGCCTCTAGGGAATATTTCCTTCATGTATGCATGCTGCCAACTCAACTGTTCAATTGCTTGTTTCTTTCACGCATAGTTAAATTGCTCTTTTCAATTGCTTTATTTGCCATCAGTTAATCAGATGCCCAAACAATGATGCCTGATGTTGGGTACTTGTATAACTATTAGTTGACATAATTAAAGGCCTTACCATTTAATTACTCTGGCGAAGTGTGCCTGAAGCTTTGAAGTCTATTAACCAACTATTACTGCATGAGGCTCACAATCTAGTTTATACTAGGCTAATGATTGCATAGTTTTGCTTGCTGTAGTAGGTTTGTATGAATCCCTCTTTTGTTCATTATGCTCCCTAAGACTTCAATTGAGCTACAGAATAGCCAACTGCTTGCTTACTTATATGCAATGTGCTGTCTAAATTTGTAACATGTCTGTGTTTTGGATTTGGCCCCAACATCATGCTCCTCTGGTGAGCTAAGAGAGATTTCTGTCTGCGGGCTGCACAGACTACCATTTTTATAATTTTTAAAATATCACCTGCTTATGCTTCATGATGTGTAACATTATTGTTAGTCCTGTTTTGCCATGTACAAAATAGTCTGTCTTGCTCGCTTCACTGTTGTAACTATATTTTTGCCCTAGTCATGTGTACTTAGAGAAACATTTCAGTATGAAGTGACATCAACACAAAGATCTGCGAGCAGTGCGGCAAGGCCTTTACCAAATGATTATGGATTGGAATTGGAATGTGTTGATGTTCTCGAGCATCAACTAGAGGTGGCAAGACAACGTGTACATGATTCTCAACGTGCAATCAACAAGTTGAGACCGGACTTGCGGGTATTAAATGCAGGAGTCAAAAAATGAAACGAGACACTAAGGTAACCATGAAGGAATTGGAGATTTTGCAGACTGAAAGTTGTGCTATCTGAATCCGACCAATCCTATTTTCTGAAGAGATTATAGTTCAAAAGGTAAGTTCTGTTGATGCGTGTCCATGATGTATGAGATTTATTTGCCCAGTGTATGTAATTTGCTGTTTGTGTACGCTTTATTATCACTGGTGCCGAACTATAATGCCGAGTGGGTATAATCGGCTGTAATTTCTTTATTGTACAGTGTAGGATTATTCTACGTTTCTATGCCTTAGTCTTTTTATCGTATAGTGTATGTTTTTTACACGCGATAGTACAGAGTAGGATAATTCTTTGAATATGCTATATCGTTGAAACGGGGGCCAACACGCCCAAACATTTCCTGGACGCCATATGAACGAACAAACATGTGTAGTCAAAGCGGGCCTGTAACACCCTGGTTTTTGGCCCTTTTCTTTTTCTGTTTGATTTATTGGTTTTTGCTCTGATTTTCTTTTTGGAGTGGATCTGTTGACTTGAAACCCTTTTTCTGTTAAAGGAATAGTCATGTTTGCCCTATGTTGTGAAGCAACCTATATTTCCGTCACTCCCAAAATTCCCAAATAATTCTCATAATTTCTTTGGGTCATATATTGCTCAAATATAACCAAACTTTCCTGTCCTAGCCCCCTCCTCTCCTGGCTATATAAGCCGTCCCCGACCGCTCCCAACCTTACCATCACTCCCTCTCCTTCCCAGAAGCGCCCCTGACCACTGCTCCGAGCTCGAGGACTCTCATTCCCTCCCATCGCTGCCACGGCCGCCGCCCCCTCCCGCCTAAATTCCGACGAACCGTGGTCTATCTCCCTCTCCTTTCTTCACCACTGGAACCAGAACACTCCAACGATCCTCCCTAGCTCTTTTCCCTGCCTCCGGAGCGACCATGGCCTCGACCCCAACTCCGGCCGAGACGTCGTCCGATGCAGCGAATGCAGCCACCGTTCTCGAGCTCTCGGTGACGGCGCCACCCATAGGAGGGTCCGTCTCTGTCTCCTGGGCACGCCGGTGGGTCGGGCACCGCAGATGGTGGTTGGAGCTGCGAGAACGGCCGCTGGCGCTGGCCCTGCCCTCTGCTCGCGCGGGCGAGCGGGAGGTTGGAGAAGAAGATAGGCCAGGTGGGCCCCACCGCCCACGGACCCCACAAGTCAGCCGCACACGCGTTGACCCCGGTGCGGTGACGTTGATAAGTGGACGCGGATTTCCCAAAATACGTTTTCACTTGACCGAAAGTGTATTCCACTTCTTCTTCAGGCCGAATGTAACATCCCAAATTTTCAATTTGGTATGTTATACATAGATCATCATTGCATATCATGTTTTATTGCATTTTGACAAATCCTCGATAAATCCTAAGCAACTCAAGGACCCTCGGAGAGAGTTGGGGATTTTCTTAAATTTTCATATTTGATTTTCATCAAATAATAAGACGAGGATTTTGGTTTTAATTATTTTCTCTCCGGAAAAATATTTCATTTTAAAAATAAATGAGAGGAGAAAATATGACTTCTCCAAAACAAGTTAAATACTGGAGAAAAAGTGTTAAAATCATTTATTGGATTTATTTGGATTTTATTTGCAATTTTTATTGCATTAAAAATATTGCATGTTTTCAAAATATTTATTTTGTGTTAAAAAATGTTCACCCTATTCTAGATTTTCTAACTAGACGGGGAAAATTTATTTTATATTTTTCTGATTTTTATTTATTTTTCTACGAATTATTTTTTGCGGAACTTATTTAAAAAAATGTGCGACGCCCGCTGGGCCGACGCCCAGCCGAGCGCCGGCCCGCCCGCGCCTCTCTCCTTCTCCCGCACGGTGCCCGCCGCCGGAGTCCGCCATGGCCACGAGCTCGCCTCCCGCTCGGCCACCCCCTTCCCCAAGCCACCCCGGACCCCCCCCCCCTCCTTAAATACCCCCCCTCTCTCTTTCCTCTCAAGCCGTCGCCGCCGCCGCACGGGAAGCCGCCGGAGCCGCCGCCCCTCGCCGCCCCTCGCGCCCCCCCGAGCCCCGCACCCCGCCGCCCGAGCCCGCGCCCGCCGGAGCCGCCCGACGAGGTACTGCCTCGCTGCCCCGTTCGTCGTTGTCGGTTTTTGTTAAAAAAACCCTAGATCGGTTTTTTTCGGTTTTATTATTTTGCGAGCGTTCACCGAACCGTTCGTTTTAACGAACGCGTTCGTCGGTTTTTCTCTGTTAACGAACGTCCGTTCTTTAACCGTTCGTCCGTTTTTCAAGCGCCTAGAGTTTCGTCTCGAAATTCTCTTTCCGTTTAACCTACTCAAACAAGTTTTTTCTACAGTAAAATTTGACCTAAATCCAGATTAGTAAACGAAGTTTCTTTCTTTCGCCGTTTGACTTTCGTTGCTTCTTTCGAGTTGATTCTTTTTGCAAACCGGAGTTCTTATGTTGAACTTTCTGGTTGGATCTTTCATTCGAGTTTTACCTGTGCATTAGATGAGTACTGATTGTATGCTTGTTTGTTTGCGATAGAGTACCCGGAGTGTGCCGCTTGTTACTTCGAATCGCTAGGTTTTGCGGATCATCAGCAAGGCAAGTAACACTTTGATCATATACCTTCCATACCCAGTTTTTATTGCATTAGATCTGTTTTCCTCAAACACTTGCATGATTAGGATCTAATTAAATTGTGGGTATTGGGAAGTAGATGTGGTAGTACCTATTGCCCTGTTTCTTATCAAACCCTTGGGAGTTACTTCTACGTTTGCTATTATTATTGCCATGCTATGCTCGTAGACGTGGATTGGGTTTGAGTGAAATTCATGACAGATGTGAGATTGTTAATTAATGGTTTACTTAAGGTGGCAACTAAAACTCACATCTGGGTGGATTGAGGTACCTGGGTATTCCAGGATTGCCCTGTTTTTCTTTTGGACCGCCACCCAGGTTCAAAGGGATCATGAGATTATTCATGCTAGAAACTTCCATGTGCAGCCGCAAGCTATTATGGGCTCTAGCATAGTTGACTAAGTTGTGTGAACTCTTACAGTGGTAGACTAGCAGATGTAGGGGAAAGTAGGTGTAACTGTCTACCCATATGTAAGGTGCAAACACTTCTGAAAGACTGTGTCTCGGTCATCCGTTTCTCAAACAACATGTAGTGCGAGAATCAAGCGGAGGCGATCGAGTCTTGTGGGGAAAAGTGCACAAACCTCTGCAGAGTGTATAAACTAATCATGGTTAGCCGTGTCCCCGGTTATGGACAACTTGAGTATCTAGTACTTGGATTATCATGTGAATCTCATCACTATGTTACTACTAATTAATTTGTTGGGTTATTGATGACATTTAATTGGGATTGAGATGCTGTCAACCATCTCAATGTTTCACAACCACCATGATAGTTAAATAAAATTTATTCCTTTGAGGTAGGATAAAATTGGCTTTTCGCAAAATTGTAACCATAGAGCTTTCCACCAGCCATATATGCATGTAGTATAGCATTGTTATTGTTCATTATTCTCTATGTGTTACATTGCCAGCATATTCTATGTGCTGACCCGTTTTCGGGCTGCAACGTTTCATGTTGCAGACTTTTCAGACGACGAGTAAGGTGCCTTAGGTCGTGGTCTTATACTCAGTGATGCCGCTGGAGTTGATGGACTCACTTATCTTCCAAGTCTTCCGTTGTTATCGTTGTTAGGTGGCCTTAAGCCATGTTTATCATACTTATTCTCTTTGGAGATATTCGATGTAATAAGTGTGTGATTGCTACTCTATTATAAATCCTCCATGTGTACTGTGCGTGTCAGCATTACTGATCCAGGGATGACACTGGTGCACAGCAGCACAGACCATTTGAGGTCTGGTCGCGACACCGAAATGCATTTTCCTTTCTAGAAAACATATTTTCGGAAAAGATGTGTTTTGTTTTTTCTGCTAAGGACCTGTTTGTGAGGATTTTATTACAGTTAGGCCCCTGGCAGAAAAACAACTATACCTTTTCACTCACAACTCCGATTCAGGTGATTCGAAAGCCCACTTCTTCATCTCGTCGAGCCCGTTCCGCTGGTATCATTTTCATGATGTTGTCACATTCTAAAAATGAAAATTTTGCCCTTGCCCTTAATCAGCCCCCTCCGGGGGAGATCGTTTTCCGGCGGTCCTTTCCACGAGTTCCTCGCACTTTTTCCCGATGAATCCATCCCTTTCAGGCAAGCCACACCCTCCACTTGCATGACTGCAATGCAATGACATGGTTTATCTATTTAAACTCATTTAAAATATTGCTTTAGCTACATGACTTTGTGCATGGCATTTCCTGGAGTTGTTCTGATCTTGCTATTGCCATGCTACTGTTAGGATTACTAGTATTTATGCTTGTAGTTGATGGATATCATGTTGCCATTCGATTATTAGTGGCAAGTGTTATTTTCATCGTGATGGTAGTTGATATTATGTTTTGGAGTATGATTTTGGATAGGATGATTGCATGTGGATCTTAGCTGGATAGCTCGTTCTTGCTATTGGAGGAGTAGTATTATTGTTCTTGGATTCAGCATGCTCTTAGTATTTTGTTTATCCTCGGAGATTATGATATGACTATATCATTCTTTGGATTATTTGTTGGATATTGCTATGACTTGGATCAGAGGTTGATAGATGATATCGGATCATCAGTTATCGTAGATATACTTTGGGGATAAATTCCGTCATTAAGTTGGTCAGGTGCCACCAAACCGGTCTTTTCCAGTGCAACCACATTTGCCTTTATGGGAAGGCCCTAATGTGGTCTATTTTAATGTCTCTCGCCGGTGCCTCCAATGAGGGAAGGGTATGGGCATGCGTTACCCTGGCCCGGTAAGCAGACATAACCTTGTGTGCCCGTGGTTGGTATTGAGATCTCATGTCCCCGTTTGGGACCGTTTTTGTTTTGCCACGACGGTGGCCGTTGGATGTCACGAGTTGACATCGGGGCCACCCAGGACTGAACCCAAAAGGGGAGTTGGTCGGAGTGGCCGGGAGAGTGTCATGGCAGTAGACTGGTTTTGTCGGAACGCCGTTGGTCCACCCGAATGGGAGCAAGAGGCCATGGGTTTTGTGATGTGGGTACAGTGTGCTAACCTCTACAAAGTGTGTGTTTAATCTATCAATAGCCGCGTCCTCGGTCATGGGCACAAGTTCGTACTAAGTCACACCGTTCGATCAACACTCACATGATGGAATGACTTTTAGATGATTTATATGTTGATATATTTGAGCAGTACAGTTTGGCAGGATGATGATATTGGGATGATCTTGACGATGATCATTCAGTTTGTGATGTGGTCACGCAATGATCACAAGGGGGTATTGATCACAAGGTGCTCGGGGTGATTTATTGATTGGCCGGATAGCCAAGAGTGAGATGGTTCTTGAGATGGTGGTTCAGCAGTAATATTAGTTGTTTCATATCATGCTTAATATTTGCTTCCACATCATAGTAGTTGTTAATAACTTAATCTGTTAAATTCTATGTTATTGTTTTGCCTTGATGCTTTTGGTTGTTATGAGCTTGCAAGTACATTCAATGTACTGACCTGGCGTGTCATGCCAGATTGCAGGTGATGTCGTGATTGATTGCTTGTCGAGGTTTCCGTTCGTGCGAGCTAGATCGTGTCCCAGCCAGAGTCGCTGCAGAGTGGAGTTCACCACCACCGTCATTGTTCCGCTGCTAGAAGTATTCCGCTGCCACGAGTTGTTCTGCTGCTAGCATAGAGCTACCGTAGCAGGCGTAGTGTCGTCGTGCTGATGTGATATGTTGTAACATCAGACCCTTGTACCATTATCCTTTGTAATAAGAGCTATTTTGTTCTATGTCAAGCAGTGTCGTATTCCAGAAGACTTGATCTCTGGGCTGGAATACGTGGTGTTCCAGTTTCCCTGAGCCGGGGTGCCACAAGGCCTTAATTGGGCTGGTCAAAATAATATTTAGTGGATGCCAAGTGATGTGGCCCACCATAACAACAGCTCTTAGCAGGTCGTTAACAGGACGAAAGCTTGATAGGGCCGTATAAATGGAAATGGCATGCGGGCCTCTAGAAGGCTGAAATAAATGTAAATTTTGTCTCGGCCCTACAACCTTGAGGGCGGCGCCGAGGATGAGGACGCGGTCGACTTCAGCAAGGGGGATGCGGAGTCCACCAACGGCGGCATGTCGCCAGGACAAGTCATCGACGTCTCATCTCACACCGGCGATGCATAGGCCGGCACGGCGGCGGATTTGTTAAAATTATGCGTACTTAGGCTTTGTTTTTAATGCTAGTCTTTTGTTAGAGCAATGTTTAGGTCAACTGGCTCTGTTTAATTACTAAAATTGCTCGATTCAGTAAGTGTGGTCTGTCTGCTGTACGCTCTTTTGTGTGCCCAAATTAGGAAGCGATGTTAAATTATGCAATGACGTACCCGGGGAAATTTCCACCAAAATTTGAATTATCAAACTCATCCCATGCGCGTAAAGCAGAAGAATCGTTTGCGATGCACACAATCATTCAAAGTGAATGGTCCGGCGGCACCGCGCGCAAAGTTTCCCTCCACATTTCCAAAATTTTGGCCTACCGCCAAAATATCTATCCCCACCCCCATTTCTCCCCGTCCACAGGTCACATTTCCCCTGTTTCCTCCTTCCTTCCTTCCAAGCTAAGCTATAGCCGCTTCCTCGCTCTCGCCGCCTCGCATCCTACTGTCGCGGTCGCCATGGTCTTCTTCAAAGACCTTTCCAGCGGTTCCTCCTCCGGCGACTACTCCTTCACCACTCGGGTATGACTCTCTTCTCTCTCTCGGGCTATGACTTGGAATGAAGGATTTTTACCCGGTGGTCAATTTGAGTCATTTCTTCCTCTTGTAGCTCCCTAGGACCATCAGTGGCAACGAATGGAGCGGGATGGCTAAAGATCTATCTGCTCGTTTTCACCATCAATCTCCATGCGTGAAGCTAGTTGCGTTTGATTCTATGGACAGTCGGAGGAAGTTTCTGGCATGTGCAGAGAAGGTTAGACCCTCTTTCGTTGTTACAAATCATTTGTTAGATGTGATTCAGACACTGTCACAGTCCCAACCCATTCATACCACACCTTCAACCAAATGCATCCTAAGACAGTGTCACAGTTTGTACCTAGTATCTTAAATTGTTGCCATCTCATCAGCGGTGCCATTAGAAAATTATTTGGCACCGCTTCAGCAGTTTGTGCAGCCAACTTTGGTCCACACATCCGAGCAGCCAAGCAGTAAAATACTAAATCTTTATGGCATGAAGGAACTGGGCATCGGAGCAACTACGTGCTCCAGAGTCCGGGTCCCTGATTTTTTTCCGCTGCATCGGCTTGCCAGTGCAGGGCACCGGTGCGAGATGTAGCAACAGTTGTCTTTACCCCAGTTTTGGCATACATAGTGGATGGCCTTAGTGCTATTAGTTCTATGTTACTAAATTTGTGCATGTACACACCTATTAGTATCAATTTGCTGTCATCCAAACACTGTCGCTATGCTGTTGCAGTTATATTTACCTTCCTCATAAAATGTTCAATTTGTTATTTATTGTACATGAGTAAGAACTTGTAGCGTCGTTGTAGTTAATTATAGCTTCTGATGTTCCAGAATTTGGTTGCTGTCTCAGTACCAATTATTTCATTTGCACATTGATCTTTTTGAGAAGATATGTCATAATTAACATGTTTCTTCAGTTTTTCAAAATAAGCATTGGTGATTTTCTATGTTGCTATAAACCCATTTCCCCTACAATTGTTACTGATCTAGTTTTAAATATTATAGGATGAACGGAAGTGTTCTTACTTGGAGTGGGTTGATCAAGAGTGGCCACAGTCTTTGAAGATGTGCCTAGCGAAGCTCTGGAGCATGTATGAGGAAGAGAACACACGTAGGCTTAGAGAAACTGTTGTCAACGCTGAAGCACATTTCAAGATGTGGGATAAAAAGTTGAAGGTGGAGAATGAGCTCAGATTTTTTAAATCAGACTTTGCTAAGATGGTGTTGGCGAAGGAGGAGGCACTTTCCCAGTTGGCCCATGCAAAACAGGTTCTTACTGAACTGAAAGCAGAGGTGGATAAGACGAGCCTGGATGATCTCGATTAGGGAAATGAATATATTGTTCTTATGAAGTTGAACTAGCTATATGTTGTACTGTGCTATTTTCATGTAGCTACCATACTGTGATGTTATAATATATTTATGTGCCTGATATGAAATTGGCAAACATATGTTCGATATGAAATGTGAATTTGCATAATACTGGAATTATTAATTGTAAACTAATAAACCTGCTAAATGTGTCATGGACCTTTGCAAACGGTTCTAGCAGTAAAAGCGCTTGCGATGGATAGCCCGATGCCTCGCAGTTTTCTTCATCAAATCATGTGTGATATAGTTGATAAAAGCAAACAGTTAACCAAGGCAGACCGTGTGTGATAGTTACACCTTTCACACACGAGCCTACACATAAAACTGTGTGGGATGTATGTCCGAACGGAAACGTTTTCCCTGGATTGATTGTGTGGGATGTACATAAGAACGGAAACGTATTCCTTGGATTGACTGTGTGTGATATACATACGAACGGAAATGTTTTTCTGGGATTCACCGTGTGGGATGTACATACCTACGGAAATGATTTCTGGGATTCACCGAGTGGGATGTACATACCTACGGAAATGATTTCTGGGATTCACCGTGTGGGATGTACATACCTACGGAAATGATTGGGTTTCGATGCCTCGCCCGATCGCACACAGCCCCAGCCTGGGTCCCAGGAGGGCCTATCCCCGACGATTTCTGGATCGTGTGGGAAGGACCCCCCCCCCCTATCGCCTATACTCACTTGGCGACGGTTCCAAATGTCGTCGCGAAAAGGGGTTAAACACTGTTTGTTTAGGACCGACGTGTACTTAAGCTATGAAAAATTTCCACGGTGTGGAAATTCTTCCGAATTTTTGGACTAAAATAAGTATGAATATTTCTTCATCCTTTACAGACTGTCCTGTTTAGACAGATTACTATTATGTTTGCATATGTTTGCTTGTTTAATGATTCTATTTGAGGATAGGAGTATTAGATATGTAGATGCATTTAGTATGCAATGTTTAATAATAATTTTAGTGATTTAGAATGATAAGGTTTAGCATTGATTTATACTAACTTATCTCACAAGTTCTTGTTGAGTTTTGTGTGGATGAAGTTTCTAAGATTTAGGAGAAACCGCGATATGAGATGAATTAAGAAGACACAAGAGCTAAAGCTTGGGTATGTCCAAGGCATCCCAAGTTAATATTCCAAGAAGTATCAAGCATCTAAGCTTGGGGATGCCCCGGTAGGCATCCCACCTTTCTTCATCAACAGCTATCTGTTAGTTTTGGTTGAGCCTAAGTTTTTATTTGTTCACATGATATGTGCTATTCTTGGAGTAACCTTCTATAGTTGTTTGTTGTTCGAATAAAATACCTAGATCTAAAAGTTTTTAATGAGAGAGAGAGAGTCCTAACATAGCTACTTAATTATTTAACTACTCATTTGATCTTCACTTATACCTTTTTTGAGTAGTTTGTCATTTACTCTTGTGCTTCACTTATATCCTAAGAGTGATTTGTTGAATGAATTGAATATCATAAATTTGAAATTATATGTGCTTCAGATACTTGTATCATGCTTAGTAGCAGTTTCACATTTGGTTTATAAAGTAAAATTTATTGAAGTTTGACAATCACAATATTGGTCATACAAGCAATTCATGAATGATTAGTATATGGAAGAGAAATTTCACATACAAATATAATATCTAGGACATCTTTTATGAATACCCATTAATTATTTTCAAACTTGGGCAAATTAGTTGAAGTTGGACAAGGAAGACAGCATAATTAGTACAGAAATTAGTTGAAGTTATATTGTTATGAATCCTCCAACATGTGGTGCTTGTTTAGAATCTTTTGCTAGCAAACATTTCTGTACTAAGCAGGAATACTACTTGTGCATCCAAAATTCTTGAGCCAAGTTTCTTCCATGAGTGTCCACCATATCTACCTATATACGATATTACCATGTCATTCCAAGTAAATTTGCATGCGCCATCTATAAAATCTTCAAATAAACATCTATTTTGTGTGCCCGTGCCGCTCATGGAGCGACGGGGTGGCCAGTATCTTCCATGCTAAGCGGGTTATTCTCATGATGGGTGTTTATTCACTTGTCCTCGCATGAGAGAGGCTGGTATAAGGGATGCCCAATCCCGTCAATCAAAAAAATATAATAAAGAAAAATATAATAAAATAAACCCCCTCTGGAAAGTTGATTGTTTGGAGGGCACCTGTGAATTCGGCTAGCCATGGATTATGATTGTATGGTTGAGGGGGAGTAAACTTTTCATTTCCGCATGGGAACTGTCAATAATGTATTTAGCATGGAAGATATTGAATACCTTACTTGTGACATTGGCGGGAAATGCGCACCACTCAAAATGTATTCATCTCTGTTTTAAGCAATGAGCTCTGGCACCTCTGCCAATCCATGCTTCCCTCCGCGAAGGGCTTATCTTTTACTTTTTCTGTTAATTTTATTTTTATTGAGTCAATTTCTTATTCTAACCTATTATTTAGTTGGTAATCATCATGTGGTGGGGAAAGATCCAGATATATATGGCCATTCAAATATATTTGATCATGAATTATTATTGTTGACAATTATCTCTATGATAAATGAGTTGGGAGGCAAAACATTAAGTCCCTATCTTTCTCTGTGTTCGATGAATACTATTTGTTCTAAAGATATGCTTTGAGTATTAGAAATCATAGAAGACTATATGATAATTGAGTATGTGGGGCTCTTACTTAGACTTTATTGAAAATAATATGCATTAGAATTGTTTGGTGACTAAGAACATACGTTGTTAAGTTTCAGGAGAGTGCATTGTTTGAACCATAACATGTGAATTGATTGCTACTTTATCAAGATGAGTTTTATAAGAAAGAGTTGTTGTTAATGATGTTAGAAAAGGTGATTGAAATTATCATTGATCAAACTTATGCATTATGCTAGCATTCACACTTCATAAATCATTTCCTTTATCATTTACCTACTCGGGGACGAGCAGAAATTAAGCTTGGGGATGTTGATACTTCTTCAACGTATCTATAATCTACCATTCTAAAGAAGTTGCTCCCCACTTCTACCTATTCTATCACCATGCACACTGTCCACATCAGCTTTATGCCACATCATCAGTCAGTTGCAAAATCATCCAATTAATCTTATTCCCCTACGGTCATGGCGTTGCAAAAAAAATCTTTTTTCCACTCTAGCAGCAGCTCATCCTGGGGATTTCAACCTCGCCTCTCTAAAACACCGTTGCTACTCTTTCCCCTTCAACCTCTCCATTTGATACGTCGTCCTCTTCTCCTTCCCACTATGTCCCCACCATAAACACACAAGAAACGGATGGTGGCATGCGAGCAATCATCTGTCTTCAACACCAGTCGAGGGATTTTATTGCCCATCTCCTTCCGGTGATGGGACAAATTGGAGCCGCCCGGGATTCGGTGTCTCCTCGCCGCTACCTCTACCACTTTGCGGCACCGCAGATGCTTGCTGCCGGATCCAAATCCCCCTGCTGGTATGCCTTCATCCACCAGAGTTAAAGCCCCCGTCGTGACTCATCTGAATCCCCGTGTGGGCTGAACAGGACAGATCTGCAGCCATCACCGCCATCGCCACGCTGCTCTGTGACTACATCTTCTTCTTCCCCAGTCTGGTGACGCGCTCGAACAACACCTCACCTAGCACCATGGGCGGCATCTCCAGCTCTCCAGCACCTCCCCTATGGTGGGTGAGGCCATGAGGCACTGGCTGTGGATGTGGACTTGCAGGCGCTCCTTCTCGCCGACGACAACGAACTATTCCACCTCAACCAAGCGAGGACGGAGCGTCCAGCACCGTGCTATCCATCATCTGCATCCGACTGTGAGGCGGAGTATGAGACCCCGTTTGCAAGAAAAAACCATGGTGCGCGTTCTTACTTCCTCTCCTTGCTTCCTCCTACTCGGGATTGTTCAACCTGCAATTAGTTCGTTGACTATAGGCTAGGTTACCGTCTGCATTAACCCTGTTCTGTTTTGCAGTTGAGAATCATATGGTGATGCTTTGGAATATTTAACCCTTAGAGCCTTTATACACTTATAAGGCTGAAGAATATACCACTCCAAGTGTTAGCTTTGCAAGGGGTTCCTGTTCTGCCAAATAAAGGATACGAATGCCATCTACCATACATTGAAAAGTTTCTACAAGGAGATAGTGTGCAGTTATTTTGTTCCGATGAATCTTTCTTATGCGAGAGTATGTATGTGTGAATTTTGTTTACAATTTATGGATGATGATTGGAAAGTACATGGGTACTGCTTTGAAATTAGGAAGGACTAAGGAGGAGTAGCCTAATTAACCAGAGTCAGTACAAATTTAGGTTATGTAGTGTGCCAATGTTGATAGCTCCTAGGTACGACTAGCTGGTTGTAAGGATGGTCCTGGTATGCAATGATCTAATGATCTTGAGTGAAGTGGACCTCTTAATCCTATTTACTTGGACTATCTGAATTTGCATCTTCCTTATTTGTTATTACACGTTGCGATGTGTCCTCTCTGTTGCACTGGTGAGTGAGCAAGTCGTTGTTCCTACACAAGATTCAGTCACCTTCTGCGTCGTAGGATTGTCACACACTAATACTTCGTAGGGCTGTCACATACTAATATTTTTAATGGCTGGACATATAGATTTGTTTGGATAATTTGTGTTGTTGTTGCTTATTTAAAATTTGATTGTTCTTTGACTATTTGTTTTGATTTGAGTAGTTACACCAACACCTTGAGGTACTATTAGTCTGCTATTAACTCACCCACTCTCATTTTGTTTGTGCAAACATTTTTTTAGTCATGTCGACAAGGTAGTTGATGAAAATTCAAACAAGCTGCAAGTGAGGTGACCGGTGTAATCTTTATAATGTAGTCAAAGAATAACCCCATCTCCCTCATGTTGTTCTAATTCTACATATGTTATTTTGAAGTTATTAATTTGTTTTTTACTCTTTGATTTAACGACTTCTCTTGACCATGTATGAAAGCTAAAAATATATTGGTAGCATGATTTCTTTAATCATACATTTATTGTACACAAAATGTAACAGATGTCCTCCTATCTAATTGTCAAGTTGCTTTATACACAGGAAGGTAGTACAATATATGTCCAGCCTTCAAATCAGATATATATGAATTTTATGCCAAGTGAGGCTCTTTCAGTCTCCATGCTAGAGTCTGAAGATTGTGGTCTTCTCTGAGAGCTTCTTGACATAGGTTTGCCAAAACAACATGTTATCACCATTATTATCAATCCATAACGAACTATTATAGTAGTTTCAGGTTTTTCTTCCAATGTTGGTAAGTGGTCATACAACATTGCTAGCTGAGGTAACTAACTGCAGATTGTCACTCAAGATTGTACGCAATAGGGTAGGCAACATTCAAGGAGCAAACTAACAAAACGTTAGTTTGTATAATTTCCTGGTTGTTTTTCTTGTCTTGAAGTTCTTGTAGTATAAATATTTTGTCCTATTTACATATAGTAGATATTGGTGCTTGCCATTGAACTGCGCGACAATGGCACATTATCAATGCCAGTATTTTCACATGAAGGGGCTGTGTATGACTGCTATTTTATTATTCTCACTGCCATTCACAACCATGACCTATCAATTTTAATACTATATACTCATTTGTTTATGTCATATACTTTTATATTGTTGAAATTCATCTATAAATTACTGCAGCAACGCGTGGGGTATCATCTAGTTTACGAAGTATTCATGCCATGTTTACAATAATTTTATATAGTTTTGGTATGATTTGAATGGAACTAACCCGGACTGATGTTGTTTACAGTAGAACTACCATGGTGTTGTTTTTTGTGCAGAAATAAAAGTTCTCGGAATAGGCTGAAAATTTACGGTGATTTTTTATGGACAAAAAGAGACCCATGAAGTTTTGAGGAAGGGCCAGAAGAGCCATGAGGGCATGACAAGCCTGGGGGCGCACCCTCCCACTAGGTTGCGCCCCTTGAGCTTGTCACTTCCTTGTGGACCCCCTGACATTATTCCAACGCCAAATATTCCTATATGTTGAGGAAACCCCCAAAAGAAACCTAGATGAGTTGTTCCGCCGCCACAAGCCTCTATACCAAAGCAATCTCCATCAGAGGCCTGTTTTGGCACCCTGCCGAAGAGGAAAATCATCACCGGAAGCCATCTTCATCACCCTGGCGGTCTACATGACGAGGAGGGAGTAGTTCACCCTCGTGGCTAAGGGTATGTACCAGTAGCTATGTGTTTGATCTCTCTCTCATGTTCTTGATCCGGCACGATCTTAATGTAACCATGGGCTTTGTTAATATAGTCGGATCATATGGTATTTTTCCCTCTCTACCTTGTTGTGATGAATTGGGTTTTTACCTTTGAGGTTTCACTATTATCGGATTGAATTTTTTTGGATTTGATAACACTTGGTGTATGTCTTGCATGTGGATACCCGTGGTGACAATGGGGTGTTCTATTGATTCACTTGATATATGTTTTGGTATCCAACTTGCGGATTATCGTAACATTGGGGTAATCTATGCATCGGGGTTCATACACATTTTCGTACTACTTTCTCCGGTAGAAACCTTGGGGCACTCTTTGAAGATCTTTGTGTTGGATTGAATATTATGAATCTGAGATTGTTTGATGCATATCGACAGATACTTGTGGTGACATTGGAGTATCTAGGTGACTGATACGTCTCCAACGTATCTACTTTTCCTAAATCTTTTCCTCTTGTTTTGGACTCTAACTTGCATGATTTGAATGAAACTAACCCCGGGCTGACGCTGTTTTCAGCAGAACTATCATGGTGTTGTTTTTGTGCAGAAATAAAAGTTCTCAGAATGGAACGAAACTTTGCGAGGAATTTTTACCCAATAAAAGAGAATTTCTGGGTCGAAGAGCCACCCGAGGGGGGCACCTGAGCGGGCACAACCCACCAGGGTGCACCTGCCCCCCAGGCGTGCCCAGGTGGGTTGTCCCCACCAGGTGGCCCTGCAAACCCTGAAACCTACGCTATAAAATCCTATTTTCCAGAAAAAAATCACGAAGAAAGAATAACCGCGTTCCACGAGACGGAGCCGTCGTCACCTCCTGTTCTTCATTGAGAGGCGAGATCTAGAGTCCGTTTGGGGCTCCAGAGAGGGGGATCTTTGTTCTTCGTCATCATCAACCCTTCTCCATCACCAATTCCATGATGCTCCCCACCGGGAGTGAGTAATTTCTTTGTAGGCTCGCTGGTCGGTGAGGAGTTGGATGAGATTCATCATGTAATCGAGTTAGTTTTGTTAGGGCTTGATCTCTAGTATCCACTATGTTCTGAGATTGATGTTGCTACTTTGCCATGCTTAATGCTTGTCACTTTGGGCCCGGGTGCCATGATTTTAGATCTGAATCGTTTATGTTATCACCTATCCATGTTCTAGATCTGATCTTGCAAGTTATAGCCACCTACTACGTGTTATGATCCGGCAACCCCGGAGTGACAATAGTCGGGACCACTCCCGGTAATGACCGTAGTTTGAGGAGTTCATGTATTCACCGTGTGTTAACGCTTTGTTCCGGTTCTCTATTAAAAGGAGGCCTTAATATCCCTTAGTTTCCAATAGGACCCCGCTGCCACAGGAGGGTAGGACAAAAGATGTCATGCAAGTTCTTTCCATAAGCACATATGACTATTTACGGAATACATGCCTACATTATATTTATGAACTGGAGCTAGTGTTGTATCGCCCTAGGTTATGACTGTCACATGATGAATATCATCCAACAAATTACCGATCCAATGCCTACGAATTTCCTACATATTGTTTGCGCTATGTTACTACCGCTGCTGTTGCTGTTGCCCTTGCTACAAAATTACTGCTATCACTGTTACTGTTACCATTGCTGCTGCCACTATTATCAAACCTATCATATTACTTTGCTACTGATCACGTTGCTGCGGATAATTAATCTCTAGGTGTGGTTGAATTGACAACTCAGCTGCTAATACTTGCAAATATTCTTTGGCTCCCCTTGTGTCGAATCTATAAATTTGGGTTGAATACTCTATCCTCGAAAACTGTTGCGATCCCCTATACTTGTGGGTTATCAAGACCTTTTTCTGGCGCCGTTGCCGGGGAGCATAGCTATATTTATTGAGTGACTTGGGATTATTATCAATTATTCACTATGAAGAATCTGAAGGATGCTAGGACTAAGATTTTTTCCTCTAAGACGAGGGGAGGTAAGGAACTGCCATCTAGCTCTGCTTTAGATTCACCTTCTGTTATAAGTAAACTTGCAACACCACCACATGTTATCAATCCTGATATGTCGCAAGTTATTGATGATGCTACTTCTACTATGAATGATGCTTATGATGATGCTAGTACCTTGCATGATGATGATGTGCCACTAGGTGAATTTCTTGATGAACAAATTTCTATAGTAAGACAACATGATGTTGTTGAATCTGATGATGAGCTTGAAACTGGAAATCCTGAAACACTTGCTAGAACTAGCCTTCCTAGATATGAATTGCCTAAGGTACCAGAAGGTTATGTTATGAATGAGGAGACAACTAGAGATATTCTTGCATCTAAGGATAGAGATGATTTAGAAAAATTACTATGCAAGTATAAAGAAAAATCTCTGAATGCTAGAATGAAATATGATCATGAGTTTGCTACCTCACCTATCTTTATTGATGATAAGGATTATGAATTCTTTGTCGACCCAGAGTTAATTACTTTGGTTGAATCTGATCCTTTCCATGGTTATAAAACTGAAACTGTTGTGGCACATCTTACTAAGTTGAATGACATAGCCACCCTTTTTACTCATGATGAGAAAACTCGCTATTCTCAAATTATTTCAGTTCTCATTAAAGGGTGATGCTAAAGCTTGGTACAATACTCTTGCTCCTGGTTGTGTCCGTAGACCCCAGGATATGATTTATTACTTCTCTAAAAAATATTTGCCTGCTCATAAGAAACAAGCTACCTTACAAGAAATATTTAACTTTGTGCAAATTAAAGAAGAGAGTCTCCCACAAGCTTGGGGGAGGCTTTGCCAATTACTTAATGCTTTGCCTGATCATCCTCTTAAGAAAAATGAAATACTTGATATCTTCTATAATGGACGAACTGTTTGACAAGCTAAAGAATTATTGAATAATATATTGAAAAATTATGATGATTGGACTCTTCCCGAACCAACGCCTAAACCCACTCCGAAGAACAGGGGTATATTATATCTCAGTCATGAAGATATGGAAGAGGCAAAGAAATCTATGAAGGAAAATGTATTAAAGCTGAGGATGTCAAAAATTTACCTCCTATTAAAGAGATACATGGGCTTGATACACCACCAATGCCTAAGGTGGTAGAGGTAAATTCTCTAATGAAATTCAACGATCATGATAATCCTCACAATATGCACCCTAGCCAATGCCTTTATGAGTTTGAGAATTATATTAGAAAACAAGATCACTTCAATGCAAATGTTATGAAACAATTGAAATATAACTCTGATATGATTGCTCACTTGAGTGACCTGCTATTTAGAATCTCAAATGATGTTAGAGGTGTGGAAAAGCATGCTTATATGGTACAAACCCAGTTAGAACAAGTTGCTAAATCTCAAAGAGAGTTGCTTGATGAAATAAATAACAATATACATGACTTTGCTGTTAGAGTTGCAACTAGTGGAGGTAAAATGACTCAGGAACCACTTTATTCCGAGGGACACCCAAAAAGAATTGAACAGGATTCACAAAGGAACAACACTACTGCACCTAGTCATTCTAAAAAGAAGAAGAAAAAGAAAAATGATAGGACTTTGCATGCTTCTAGTGAACCTGAAGTAGAAAAGCCTCCTGATAATGATAATTATGTTTCTGTTTCTGATGCTGAAACTCAATCTGGTAATGAACATTCACCTAGTGATAATGAAAAATATAATGCTGATGTTCATGAAGATGCTCAACCAAACAATGAAAAAGAACCAGACAAAGATGTTGAAATAGAACCAGCTGTTGATCTTGATAACCCACAACCCAAGAATGCACGATATGATAAAAGAGACTTCATTGCTAGAAAACACGGTAAAGAAAGAGAACCATGGGTTCAAAAACCTATGCCTTTTCCACCTAAGTCAACTAAAAGTAAAGATGATGAAGAATTTGAACGCTTTGCTGAAATGCTGAGCCAGTCTTCTTCCGTACTCGCTTGACTGATATCTTGAAAATGCCTCCTTATGCAAAGTACATGAAAGACATCATCACTAATAAGAGAAAAATACCGGGAGCTGAAATCTCCACCATGCTTGCTAATTATACTTTTAAGAATGGAGTACCTAAAAAACTTGGAGATCCGGGAATACCAACTATACCTTGCTTCATCAAAAGAAATTATGTGAAAACTGCTTTATGTGATTTAGGAGCTGGTGTTAATGTTATGCCTTTCTCTTTATATAAAAGACTTGATTTGAATAAACTCACACCTACTGAAATATCTTTGCAAATGGCTGACAAATCAGCTGTCATACCTATCGGTATTTGTGAGGATGTGCCCGTTGTTGTTGCTAATGTCACTATTTTGACTGACTTTGTTATACTTGAGATGCCCAAGGACGACAACATGTCGATTATCCTTGGTAGACCCTTCTTGAACACTGCAGGGGCTGTTATTGATTGCAATAAAAGCAAGGTCACTTTTCATATCAATGGTAATGAGCATACGCTGCACTTTCCGAAGAAACAATTCCAAGTGAATGGTATTAATGTTATTGAAAAATCTCTGGCGATCACTATTGGAAGTTTTCAACTACCACTACCTACTACCAAAAAGAAATATGAAATGCTTATTGTTGGGGACATTCATATCCCCGTTGAGGTAACTTTGTGATTTACGAAAGTTCTTCGATTTCATGCTAATCGAAAGTGGTTGTTAGTAAGACTTGATCAACCTTATTAATGGATCATTTTTGAGAGGTATGAAGTTCCTGAATTTAGTGAGCACTACCTTCTGTCCCTACCTTTTATTTTTTGTTCCTACAAGTTAAATAAAATAAAATGCCATGTTTTGTCTGTTTTCTGAATTTCCCGTGCGATAAAAAATGACCCAAAAATAAAAGTTCTCAGAATGCTCTGAAAATTTAATACGATTTTTTCTGAATATTTAAGAATTTCTGGTGCAAATAATATCAGAGGGAGGTGCACCAGGTGGGCACAACCCACCTGAGCGCGCCACGACCCCCAGGCGCGCCCTGGTCGGTTGTGGTCCCCACGTGGGCCCCCTCACTTATCTCTTCACACCATATCATCACCTACCTCCGGAAAAAATTCACCATTGCTCTCTCTCTCTCTCTCTCTCTCTCTCTCTCTCTCGTGTTCTTGCTCTCAAACCCGCGGATTTCGATCTCTTTGCTCGAAGCTCCATTTCCGAAACTGTTTTGGGGGATTGTTGCTTGGTATGTGACTCCTCCGTTTATCCAATTAGTTTTTGCTTTAGTGGTTTATATTTTGAATAATTAGTTGCTCTTGGTGCTGCTGTAGATGAGCTTGCATGTTGAATTCTTAGAGTTCTAAGTAGTTTGAATGCTTGCTATGGCCTCTAGGCATCCCTATGAGTAGTTGCTATCAATCTTGTAAAGTTTTGTTGAGAAAAAATTGTGGACTAAAAATTTCAGAAATTTTGTTCATAGGAAAAGGATGAATATCTTTAGGAAATTTTCTTCCAAGAAGAACTCCAAGGGAGTTATTGGGGAGTCATCTGATAGTGATCTCCACCCCCGGAGATTGGCGAAGGTACGGCCATGCGAATGGCCGCATACCCCGTTCATGGAAGAGGCTGGAATCCTTCAAGAGTTCACACAATATGCTGCTAATGCCGGCCTCACCGACTTCATCGCAGCTGAATGTGAACCGTATCATCTCCTCACAAACATCTTTGTTCAAAGTTTTAATTTCCTTTATAGGAATAATCCTCCTGAAGTGCAGTTTAATTTATGTGTTGAACCCCATCAGATACCGCTTACTGAATTTTGTGAGATATGCTTGCTTCCTTCTAATGGTAGTTTGGCAGAGCCTAGGCCCACTGAGTTTAAAAGCTTTTATCGTACTCTGACAGTGGGTGATGAGAGAGGGGTGTCGAGTATCACTGCTGCTGGCTTGCATTTTCCCGTTGTTCATTATTTTGCTCTTTTCATTGCAAAATGCTTGCTTGCTAGAGAGAAGGTGGGTGCACTCAGTTCACCAGACCTTGCTGTTTTGCGTCGTGCACTAGAGGGCAACAACACTTATAGGTTGGGAGCTACTGTGGCACGTCGCCTCCACATTAATAAGTCCAGGGGTAGAATACATGGAGGTATTTAAGCCACTCGTTTGACGGCTCGCTTTAATGTTCAGATACGCCTGCATGATCATCCCCTGCCTAAGGTTTACTTAGATCGCGCTGCCATGAATTACCACCAGTTTACTGATGTCGATTATCTTGACATTCCTATTCCGTATAACCTGGTTTTTAGTGTGAGAACTCGTGATATTATTCCATTGCCTGCACCTGCTTTGTTTGATCCTGTTGCCAGGGGTGGATACAGGATTATGCCTGCGGATATCATCGCCTACCGGAACAACCAGGCTGCAGCAGAGGAGGAGCCTCAGCAGTGGGATCTGTGGATGCCCGCTCCTTAGCACCCCAACTATCATCCAGGCTACTGATCGACTACCAAGTTAGGCCAAAAGCCTAAGCTTGGGGGAGTACGTATTCCCACTGACATTACATTCATGTTCATCTCATTCTAGTTGTCGGTGTTCACACTTTTTCATTGTATTATCCATGCTTAATTTTTATTGTCTTGCTTTCTTCTTGTGTGTTTGAAAAGCTTTGAGAAAATCCAAAAATATTTCCTGCTTCTTTTTTATTTTTCTTTCTAGAGTAGTTAGCTGTATCATTAAAAAGAAAACCCAAAAAGATTTCCTTGTTCTTCTTTTGCTTGTTGGGAGCTTTCTCGTGTAAATAGTTTTTCTCGTTTTTGCTTTTCCCTTTTATTTTCTTGTTCTAGAAAACCAAAAACTCCAAAAATATTTCAGTGTGTTTCTCTGAAATTCTTTTCTGTTTATTGAGTCGTACCAAGGAGAAGACCATGATGAAAATGTTGAATGGCTCTCATATGCATTATTGTTGATCTAACAAAGAGCCCAGTTTACCTTGTCTTCTCCTGTTGAATAAAATGTTTGCAGATTCCAGCTTAGTCCATGGCATTCTTGCGCTATTATTATTTTCATATCGTTCGGTCGTGCAAGTGAATGGCAATAATGACGACATTCGATGAACTGACCGTGGCAGAGAGAAAAGGGCACGAACTCGACTTGTTCTGTTTTTGTAAATATGTTTAACCTAGTATCCATGATTCGGCCCATTATGATTAAACATGTTTGCAATGACAATTAGAAATTATAGTTTCTCATGCCATGCATAAGTAGCTAGGAGTGGATAATGATTTATCTTTGATATCACCATTGCGTTAAAATGATTGTGATGTAGTATGATGATATGGTATCCTCCTCTGAATGTTCGAGTGGCTTGACTTGGCACATGTCCATGCATGTAGTTGAATCAAATCCAACATAGCCTCTATGATATTTATGTTCATGGTGTTCATATCCTACTCATGCTAGTGTCCAATGTTACTTATGCATAATGCATGTTCATGACCGTTATTGCTCTCTAGCTGGCCGCTTCTCAACCTATTTGCTAGCCTTTGCCTGTACTAAGTGGGAATTCTGCTTGTACATCAAAAACCTTGAACCCAAGTTATTCCAGATGAGTCCACCATACCTACCTATATGCGGTATTACCCTGCCGTCCTAAGTAAATTTGCATGTGCCATCTCCAAAAACTTCAAATAAATATCCTTTTGTGTGCCTGGATTGTTCATGGAACGACTGGAGGTAGTCGGTATCTTCAATGCTAAGCGGGTTATTCTCAGGTCGAGTGTTTATTCACTCGCCATCGCACGAGAAAAGGGCGGTAATAGGGATGCCCAGTCCCAAACTGCAAAAAGAATTGATCTCTCGAATAATCAAACAAAAACTCAAAATGGAGTCATAACCTTTACTTTTCCACTTGGGAACCGCCACTAGCGTGCTTAGCATGGAAGATATTGATAACGGATGGTTGCGAAGTAAACAAGAAGGGTGCACCTCTCAAAATTTCATTTACCTCTATTTTAAAAACTTGAGCTCTGGCACCTCTGCAAATCACTGCTTCCCTCTGCGGAGGTACTATCTATTTACTTTTATGTGTGTCATCACCTTCTAAAATAAGCGTCAGAACCTAAGAGCACTGCTATCATGCTGATGTATTGTGTGTAGCTAATATTGGGTGCATCATGACTGGATCTTTTCTACCATGAATTACAATGTTTAGTCGTTGCTTGAACTTTGGAGGTGCTCTGCATTTATGTTATGCGATCTCAGAAAGGGCTAGCGAGATACCACTATTGTCATATTATATCATGGTTGTTTTGATAACGTGTTGCTGTTTGAGATATCTTATTATTGCTCACTAGATGATTATGTCATTGATATGAGTTAATATAATTTTTAAGAGTTATTGTCGACATGGTTAGTTATAATATTGGCTGGAAACCTGGGTGCTGTTTAAGCTTATTTATGCAAACAAGAGCAAAAGAGTTCGTAAAAGTTTTTCTTTTTCACTTTCGGTTTATCAACTGAATTGCTTGAGGACAAGAAAATGTTTAAGCTTGGGGGAGTTGATACGTCTCCAACTCATCTACTTTTCATAATGCTTTTCCTCTTGTTTTGGACTCTAATTTGCATAATTTAAATGAAACTAACCCCGGACTGATGCTGTTTTCAGCAGAACTACCATGGTGTTGTTTTTGTGCAGAAATAAAAGTTCTGGGAATGGAGCGAAACTTTGCGAGGAATTTTTACCTAATAAAAGAGGATTTCTGGAGCCAAGAGCCACCTGAGGGGGGCACCTGGGTGGGCACAACCCACCAGGGCGCGCCTGCCCCCCAGGCGCACCCAGGTGGGTTGTCCCCACCTGGTGGCCCCGCAGACCCTGAAACCTACGCTATAAAGTCCTATTTTTTCAGAAAAAATTAGGGAGAAAGAATTATCGCGTTCCACGAGACGGAGCCGCCGTCACCTCCTGTTCTTCATCGGGAGGCCAGATCTAGAGTCCGTTCGGGCTCCGGAGAGGGGATCTTCGTTCTTCGTCATCACCAACCCTTCTCCATCGCCAATTCCATGATGCTCCCCACCGGGAGTGAGTAATTTCTTTGTAGGCTCGCTGGTCGGTGAGGAGTTGGATGAGATTCATCATGTAATCAAGTTAGTTTTGTTAGGGCTTGATCTCTAGTATCCACTATGTTTTGAGATTGATGTTGCTACTTTGCCATGCTTAATGCTTGTCACTTTGGGCCCGGGTGCCATGATTTCAGATTTGAACCGTTTATGTTATCACCATTATATCCATGTTCTAGGTCCGATCTTGCAAGTTATAGTCACCTACTACGTGTTATGATCCGGCAACCCCGGAGTGACAATAGTCGGGACCACTCCCGGTGATGACCGTAGTTTGAGGAGTTCATGTATTCATCGTGTGTTAACGCTTTGTTCCGGTTCTCTATTAAAAGGAGGCCTTAATATCCCTTAGTTTCCAATAGGACCCCGCTGCCATGGGAGGGTAGGATAAAAGATGTCATGCAAGTTCTTTCCATAAGCACGTATGACTATTTACGGAATACATGCCTACATTATATTTATGAAGTGGAGCTAGTGTTGTATCGCCCTAGGTTATGACTGTCACATGATGAATATCATCCAACAAATTACCGATCCAATGCCTATGAATTTCCTACATATTGTTTCTGCTAAGTTACTACCGTTGTTGTTGTTGTTGCCCTTGCTACAAAATTACTGCTATCACTGGTACTGTTACCATTCCTGCTGCCACTATTATCAAACCTATCATATTACTTTGCTACTGATCATGTTGTTGCAGATAATTAATCTCCGGGTGTGGTTGAATTGACAACTCAGTTGCTAATACTTGCAAATATTCTTTGGCTCCCCTTGTGTCGAACCTATAAATTTGGGTTGAATACTCTACCCTCGAAAACTATTGCGATCCCCTATACTTATGGGTTATCAGTGACATTAGAGTTGATCGATACGTATCATATGGTGTTATTTTAGCACGAACTCTAGGGCTACTTGTGACACTTATAGGGATGGCTCAATATATTGATCAGAAAAGATAACTTTGAGGTGGTTTCGTACCCTACAACAATTTCATCTTATGTTCTCCGCTAGATAAGAACTTTGGAGTGACTCTTTGTAGCACACTGAGGGATTGTTATATGATTCAGTTATGTTAGCACTGTTGAGATATTGCACTAGTGAAAGTATGAACCCTAGGCCTCGTTTCTAAGCATTGCAATACCGTTTGTGCTCCGTTTTATCACTTGCTACCTTGCTATTTTTATATTTTTAGATTACAAAAATATATATCTACTATCCATACTACACTTGTATCACCATCTCTTCGCCGAACTAGTGCACCTATACAGTTTACCATTGTATTGGGTGTGTTGGGGACACAATAGATTCTTGTATTTGATTGCAGGGTTGCTTGACAGACCATCTTCATCCTACGTCGCCCACAGATTGATAAACCTTAGGTCATCCACTAGAGAGAAATTTGCTGCTGCCCTACAAAACTCTGCGTTTGGATTGGAGGCCCAACACGAGTCTACAAGAGTAAGTTGTGCAGTAGACATCAATCCTATTGCTCCTATGGTTCTTGGTAGACCATTTCTAAGAATTAATAAAACTGTGATAAATGTGTTTGAGGGGAATGTTAGATTTGACTTACCCGCTAAAAATCCTTTTGTGAGACATTTTCCCAGGAAAAAGAAAATAAAGACCTACTCCGGAGAAGGCATTTTTGTCAATGCCAAAAGCTATGGTCTCGGTGTGTTTGCACCTACATGAGCATCACTACGGTCGAGCTAACTGACCGAAAACAAGCGCTTCGTGGGAGACAACCCACGCGAATATAGACAAGTAAGTTTATTTTTCTTTTCAATAGAATGACCGTTGAAGTTCTAGATAAAGAAGTTGAGTTTGAAAGAGTTGTTCTAATGAAGACTTTGTTATGTGCAAATTAAAATATATGTTGTATTGACGTTTGAATGCCTGTAAATATGCCTATGTATTGTGTTGGAACTAACCCTGCAGGAAAATGGAGAAAAAGAGAAGTTTCGAAAGAAACAAAACAAAAGACGGCCTATTGTGCGACCACCATGGTCGTTTGGGCGGTCTCGTATAAGCGGTCGTACATCCTCGACTAGAAGAAGAAAAAGATCAAAGCGCTCGACGGCAGGCGCCGTCGGTCATTTTAGCGGTAGCATGAGGTATACACAGAAACAACTTCGCCTACAGAGTGAACAACCTTCCATTTTAGCGGTCGCATGAGGTATACACAGCCTTCCATACGAGCGCTTACGCTCGCATGCCCAGTCATCTGGCGCCCTGGCGACCACAAGTAGGCTGTGGAAGGAGGTATTTCACTCCCTCTCTCTTTTCTTCTTCTTCTTACTCCAAATCTCTCCAAACCCTAGCGAAACTTCGTCTGATCTCTCTACTCGTTCGATTTCAGTTCAAATCCTTCCTTGTGATAAACACAACGCATTTTATAAACATCAACACTTTCTTGTAAACAACAACACATCAAAACATCAACACATAGACATAAACACTAGTACATAGTCATACATTTTAAGTTTGCAAACTCACGACAAAGGGTAGAGGTAATTTTTTTCGTACTTGTAGAATTTATAAGGCTACATGGGTATGCTAGTATGAACTATATGATCTCATACGCGTAGCCACTCTATCTGATGGGTTTGAGATTTCTCTATTTACATATCCATGGGTATTTTTTTATCCCATACCCTTACCTTAATAGGGTTTTTACCCACAGGGTGCATGGGTAATGAGTACCCATTGCCAACCCAAGGTAAGGTGATACATGCTAGTAGTACAATAAAATTTCAGTTATTTGCTGAAAACAAATCTCTATTAGCTGAGCTGGCTTGTGGACGGGAGCTCCCAACGTGATGTCGCTTGTTCGAATCCTGCGTATTTTAGTGTTTTGCTTATTTCTTTCTTCCAACCATTAATAGGAATGACAGGTGGGTGTGTTCCTCTAATGTTTTTCTTCACAAATTAAAAGGTGAGTCCCACACAAAACCACGTCCACGTCATATAAAAAACCCACCGGAAATAGTATGAGGGATTAAAGTTATCTGTTTTGAGTAGTTGAGGGACTATATTTTGCTGGTTTTACAGTCGAGGGACCATTTTTATACTTTTGAAAAAGTAGAGGGATGAAAATTACAATTTTCCATTAAAAATGACATTTGCGAGAATATTTTTTATGAACAGGAGCATGGGCTCTCAAGAGCTGAATTGAATTTCCGTTAAACATGCAGTTTTGTGATGGTATGGGTGTTTAACATCTTGTAAAAACTCTAAAAAAAGGACTGCAGTCCTTGTCGCCGACGAGCGGCACATCGTTCTCATGCATGTATGTATGCTACCGATTGCACCCGAAACCTGCGAAACGTTACCATCAGCACACTGTACACGTACGCTCCCCTGCATTTACGCCGATGCAACCTTCCACGTTGACACGACACGGTTAGTTTTTTCAAGCCTCCTTCTCTCATTTCGGAAAACACACCGACCATTAATTTTCTGTGCACAGAGTCGGCCAAGCACATGAACACGGGCACGGTCGGTTTTGCCTGCTAGCTGCGGCAACCACTCGGTCGACACGTCCGGCCGGTCAGCACGCACCACGCTCCGCAAGAAGACTACTCCACTCCAGTGCCGGTCTCATCGATCGTAATAAGCAGGAGTACGTGCCACCATACCGACACTTGCGCCTGAATGAGCTGCAGATGCACTCCGACCATACCGACTTCTGAGCTCTGACTAGCTAGCGGCTGTGGCAGCAGGACGAGGACGCGGGACTTCGCTCCGTTATGACGCGCAAAAACGCGTGGGGTGGTCGTTGGGTACGTCGTCTCCCGCCCGGCCGGACGTTGTTGGGCTCACGGTCACTCACGCAAGTGTCGAGCGGCGTTTGGCTACATATTCCGTCTCGAGATGATAAGATTAAGAATCTAACTAAGATTGGGTTGGATAAACGTACGTTGCCTTTCCACAGATTTGCTGATGCAAACGCGCGTGGCGAGCTAGGCTTGTAAAACATGTTGCTTTTGCGTGGTCAAATGAACCTCCTTTTCCACGACCGGTGGATAACATGACATAATGTGTTCTGGTTAGTATAGTTACATGTTGATTTCTGACAGTCAAAGGTGGAGCTTGACAGTAATTTAACTTACCCATCACACTGTAATTATCCAGTGCAATCCAATCCCGATCACTCCCATCTGCATCCCCAAAGCCCGTCAGGCTCAAACCATGCCCATGTCCTTGTCCATGTCGACGACGAGCGGTTGCTCCTGCATGTCTGCCTCTGGGCCCCTAGATAGAACGCTCTACCTGCGAAACGTGTACATCAGCGCACACTAGTGTGCACACACGTAGGCCACCCTGCATTTACGCCGATTCACCTGCCGCGTCAACGGGACGGTTCTCTCCGTTCGTAGATGCTTCCAAGTGCAGGAACTACCAACACGGTTCCACGAACTGGACGTACGTACGCAGCGCAGGAGACCACCGGATGGCCGGTGCAAGGCTGCAATGTGCGACATCACATCGATCGAACGATCGATCTCACTGTCGGTCGGTATCACCGTACTGTGTCATGGGAAGTGGGAACACAATTCGCAGATTTTTCCCGATCAAACACCTGCGCCAACGTGAACCGGTCACGCGTGCGTGCACTCGCGCTCCGACTGCCTACTTGTTCGGCTGGCTTGTAGGCTAGGATAGGTTCCGTTGGAACGCGCAAGATATCGTCGTCAGTTATTACTCGGTAGTTAGCTTAGATACGTCCGGTTAACTGCGGCGCATGCACGCTTGTGCAAGTGTCGGCCGGCGACGTGAGCGGAGCCGGAAAGTTAGGGGACAGTGCCGCGTTGTGTAGTCGATAAAAGCATCTCCAGCCGTTGGCCCCTCAGGACGCGTAAAAATCGCCTTCGGGGGTGAGCCGGCGATACAATCGGCGTTGGGGCGGTTTTGCGCCCAGCCGTCGCCCCAGGCGCCGATATTGGCCCACTTTTCAGCCCTCTTTCGGCAAATAAAGGATCCATATGGGTGAGAATAGGCCCATATTCGACGTGGTTCGCCGTGGCTCGGCTTTGAATTATGAACATAAATATTTTTTCATCACATAGTTCATCACAGAAAAATCAAATAGTTCAACAAAATAGTACAACAACAAATAGTTCAATACAAATTATATAGTTCAACAAATAAAAACTCATATTTCATCACACGTCGCGCCCGGCGTCGTCCTTGAGCCTCCATAGGTGCTCCACCAGATCATGCTGCAGCTGATGATGCACCTGTGGGTCTCGGATCTCCTGACGCATACTGAGGTAGGCAGTCCAGGTTGCCGGTAGCTGGTGATCAACTTCGGCTAAAGGATCATGCCTATAGTATGGTTCAGTGTCAAACATTGGGACTTCTTGCTTGCTCTCGATGATCATGTTGTGCAAGATGACACAGCAAGTCATGATCTCCCACATTTGATCTTTCGACCAGGTCTGAGCAGGGTACCGGACAACAGCAAATCGAGATTGGAGCACACCAAATGCTCGCTCGACATCCTTCCGACAAGCCTCCTGCACCTTGGCAAAGTGGGACTTCTTGCCTCCTGGTACAGCATTTGAGATAGTCTTCACAAATGTAGACCATCTCGGATAGATGGCATCAGCTAGGTAGTACCCCTTGTTGTAGTGCCGCCCATTGATGTCGAAGTTCACCGGAGGAGAATGACGTTCAACAAGCTTGGCAAAGACAGGAGAGCACTGCAACACGTTGATGTCATTGTAAGTTCCTGGCATATCAAAGGAGTGCCAAATCCAGAGGTCCTGTATGGCCACCGCCTCAAGTACCACACTCCAACCGCCTTTGGCACCTTTGTACATCCCCTGCCAAGCAAATGGACAATTCTTCCATTTCCAATGCATGCAGTCGATGCTTCCAAGCATCCTAGGAAATCCTCTTGCTGCATTCTATGCTAGGATCCGAGCAGTGTTTTCCGCATTGGGTGTTCTCAAGTATTGCGGTCCAAACACTGCCACCACTGCCCGACAGAACTTGTAGAAACACTCTATGCTGGTGGACTCGTCCATGCGCCCATAGTCGTCGAGTGAATCACCGGGAGCTCCGTATGCAAGCATCCTCATCGCTGTCATGCACTTCTGGATCGAGGTGAATCCAAGTTTGCCGGTGCAATCCATCTTGCACTTGAAGTAGCTGTCGAACTCCCTGATGGAATTCACAATCCTGAGGAAGAGCTTTCGGCTTATCCGATAACGGCGCTGAAATGTTTTGTCGCCGTGAAGTGGAGCATCGGCGAAGTAGTCGGAGTAGAGCATGCAGTAGCCTTCGAGACGATGCCGGTTTTTTGCTTTCACCCGCCCCGGCGCCGAGCCACCTCGCCGCGGCTTTTCATTGCTCGCCAGCAGCTGGACGAGGGCGGCGAGCACCATGAGATGCTCTTCTTCCTGGACGTCGGCCTCGGCTTCCTCCTCCAGCATCGCGGCGAGCGCTTCCTCGTCATCCGAGTCCATCGCCGAGGCAGGAAAATCGCCGAACACCTTGCGCCCGGTGGGCGTGTACCCGCCGCTAAACTGCCCCTCCGCGACCGGAAACGGCGGCCGGAAACGCCCAGCTGCTGTTGGAGGGGCTGCCACGGCGAACCTCCGCTATTTTTCCGGCGGGGATTGGCTATCTAGCAGTGAAGGGCGGCGGGCGGCGCCGGGATATAGCTAGTGGCGGCCGAGGGCGCGGGGGTGGGAGGCGAGTCGGGGAAGAAAATCTTGACTTTTCACCTGACGGTGTGGGCCAGCCGCGCTTTTCCCCTGCGCCGGAGCCCCCGATCGCCCTAGTGCGCCGGGTTCGGCCTGCGACCGCCGGGCGGAAAAAAGGGCCGAACCAGCGCTTTTCGGCGTCCGGGGGGCACGACTGGGCCATTTTTGACGCCGACGTCGAAAAAGTGGCCTGAGGAGCTGTTGGGGACGCGGTTGGAGATGCTCTAAGATTTTAGTGTTGTCAAACGAACCTCCTTTTCCACGACAGGTGGATAACATGACATAATGCGTTCTAGTTAGTAGTTACATGTCGATTGCTGACGGTGAAAGATGGAGCTTCACACTAAATTAACTTATCCATCATGGTACGCATTAAGCTTCGAATAGGAGAGAACTTATCCAGTGCAGTCGAATGTCGATCACTCTCATGTGCATCTCCAAAGCCCGTCGGGTTTAAACCATGGCCATGGCCATGGCCATATCCACGTCCTTGTCCATGTCCACGACGAGCGGTTGCTCCTGCATGTCTGCCTCTGGGTCTGCGCCCCTAGCTAGAGCGCTCTACCTGGGAAACGTCTACGTCAGTGCACACACGTAGACGTAGGCCACCCTGCATTTACGCCGATACATACATGCAACACCTGCCGCGTCAACGGGACGGTTCTCTCCGTTGGTAGACGCTTCCAAGTGCAGGAAAATCCACACGGTTCAATGGAGACTTGCGCAGGATGGACGCACTGGCCGGTGCAAAGCTACAATGTGCGACGTCACATCGACCGATCGATCTCACCGTCGGTCGGTATCGTCGTACGGTGTCATGGGGACACAAGCTGCGGAGTTTTCCGATCAAACACCTGCGCCTACGTGAACCGGTCATGCGCTTGCGTTCACTCGCGCTCTGAATACCGACTTGCTCGGCTGACTTGTAGGCTAGGAGTAGGATAGGTTCGTTGGAGCCGTCGGTTACTCGGCAGTTAGCTAGATGGATACTGTACGTCCGGTCACCTGCCGACCGGACGCTCGGCGCATGGACGCTCATGCAAGTGTCGACCAGCGTTTGGATTGCCGGCCGGCGAATAAAGAGTGCTACTAAACCATGCCTTTTTGCTGATTCGCTGATGCGCTAACCTCTAGCGACAGGGATAGTACTAGTATATTATATTGTACTCCCTCCGTCCCATAATGTAATATGTTTGTTTGACACTACACTAGTGTCAAAAAGCGACTTATATTATGGTTATGGTGGGACAGAGGGAGTAACTCTTTCCACAGTCAAAGTGCGCGATGATAGCCATGGTCGACAGATATGGATAACGCGATGCCTTTTGTTTCCCTTTGACCTGCAGCACGGGTCCTCCATTGATGGACCGACATTGGGCCCAAGCTTATCGACTTACTCCTGCAAGGCCTATTGCTGCCAGCTACGTGCAAGAAGTAGCCGGATGCGGTGCGATGTACACCGTACACCTGCGTCATATACATGTACACGCGTGCGATTACCGCGCATGCATGTCAGCGCACACTTTCAGTTAATGGCCGTGCGTACGTAAGCGTCTGGCGGTACGTGCGTTAGATAAACCAAATTCAGTACGTAGTAGTTATCACTTAGTATCAGTGTATCCAGCCATACAGCTCTCTCTAGTGCGTTCTGCAGACGGAGTTCGCATGGTATACTGTCAGGATCGAACTATCCTACTGTCTGTGAGGATCTCCTTCGCAATCTGTTCAACCTGCCTTACGCCCGCCGTCGTTCACTTTATTTTTTCTTGATTTGTCTTCAACATATTCCAATCATACAACCATTTAGTGATCATGTTAACATAGAGCGCAGGGATTAGTAACCCTGCTATTATCAAACACTACCTTCTTTCTAAGTTTTCATAATGTCCAGAAGATAGCCGGAATCCCAATTGTCGGGAGATCTCTATCACTTTTATTAAATTTTCTGATCCAAATCAAGAATAAGCGTTGGATGTTATCAGGAATGTCATGCATGCCAAACGAGCATTTCATGACCATCCACAACAGTCTAGCAATGGAACAACGAAAGAAGAGATGATTAATATCGTCTTCCCTCCCACAAAAAGAATATTTACTGTCTCCAGACCACCTCCTCCTGATCAAGTTATCTTTAGAGAGTATACTCACTCTCAAAGTGAGCCACATGAAAACTTTGACCCTAGGGGTCATTTTAACTTTCCATAGAAAGTTATGCGGGTACCTGAAACCAGTTTGAACCATATATCTATAACAAGATTTAACAGTATATTTCCCATTGCCCATCAGTGTCCATCTCACTACATCTCTCTGCTCATTCAGAGTCACACTCCCACAAGCCTCTCTTATATGTTCCCACAATTCCAAAGATTCCCTATACAAAGTTCTCCTAAACCTGCCATTATTCAAACCTCCTCCCAAAATATCAGCAACAGATAAAACACACATTATATAACCTGGGATAGCTTCTTTCAAAGACTTAGGTCCTATCCACTAGTGTTCCCAAAATCTGGTACTTTACCATTCCCAACGCAAAATCTACATAAAAAACACTTTGTGTTTTAAGAGCTCAGTCCAAAATTGTGAGTTCCCACTTTATGCTTAATGCCAATAATACAAGTATTTTCGATATATTTACCAGCAAGCACATCCTGCCACAACCCTTCTGTGTTATAAATTTCCCACCACCATTTACATAACAGGGCTTTGTTCATTAAAGCAAAGTTCTGTGTTCCCAGTTCCCCCATATCTTTAGGTTTACAAACTTTAGACCATATGACCAAATGATATTTTTTTTCTTATCAATACTTTCTTGCCATAATAATCTTGCTCTAAATAAACCCATTCTCTTATTTACCCCATAGGTAGTCCATAAAAGGACATCATGTAATAAGGTATGTCAGTCAAAGATGACTGAATCGGAGTGATCCTACCAGCACTAGCCAACAATCTCCCATGCCAAGTACCACATTTATTTTCATTTTCTCTTCTGGAGGTTTCCAGTGTTTAATTCTAATCCTTTTTATCAATAGGGAGGCCCAAGTATTTCAAAGGAAATTCGCCTACACGGCAGGCGAAGATTTTAGAGTTCGCATCCCCACCCCCACAATCTAGTTGGTCCTCGCCCTTCAATCTGGATCGATCTCATCTTCCACCTCGCGCACACATCTCTTTTCGCCGAAAAAGCATGTGATACGTCTCCAACGTATCTATATTTTTTGATTGTTCCATGCTATTATATTATCTATTTTGGATGTTTTATATGCATTTATATGCTATTTTATATGATTTTTGGGACCAACCTATTAACCTAGAGCCCAGTGCTAGTTTCTGTTTTTTCCCTTGTTTTTGAGTTTTGCAGAAAAGAAATATCAAACGGAGTCCAAATGAGCTGAAAATTTACGGTCATTTTTTATGGACCAGAAGAAGACCCCGAAGCGAAAGAGTTGGGCCAGAAGAGCCATGAGGCATCCAAAAGGGTGGAGGGCGCCCCCTTAGGGCGCTCCCCCTGACTTTTTGTCGCCTCGTGGACCCCCTGACGTGAAACCGACGCCAAAAAATCCTATAAATCTAGAAACCCATATAAAGAAACCTAAATCGAGAGTTCCGCCGCCGCAAGCCTCTATAGCCACGAAAAACCAATCGGGAGCCCGTTCCGGCACCCAATCGGAGGGGGAAACCATCACCGGTGGCCATCTTCACCATCCCGGTGCTCTCCATGACGAGGAGGGAGTAGTTCACCCTCGGGGCTGAGAGTATGTACCAGTAGCTATGTGTTCGATCTCTCTCTCGTGTTCTTAGTTTGGCACGATCTTGATGTACCGCGAGCTTTGTTATTATAGTTGAATCATATGGTGTTTCCCCCCCTCTACCTTCTTGTGATGAATTGAGTTTTACCTTTGAGTTTTCACTATTATCGGATTGAATACTATTATGGATTTGAGAACACTTGTTGTATGTCTTGCTTGGGATACCCATGGTGACAATGGGGTGTTTTATTGATTCACTTGATGTACGTTTTGGCACTCAACTCGTGGATTCCCGAGGTGAAATTGGGGTAATCTATGCATAGGGGTTGATGCATGTTTTCGTCCTTGTTTCTATGGTAGGAATCTTGGGGCACTCTTTGAGGTTCTTTGTGTTGGATTGAATATTATGAATCTGAAGTTGTTTAATGCATATCGTATAATTGACCCACGGATACTTGTGGTGACATTGGAGTATCTAGGTGACATTAGGGTTGATTGATGTGTGTCATATGGTGCTATTTTACTACGAACTCTATGGCTGTTTGTGACACTTATAGGAATAGCTCAATGGATTGATCGGAAAGAATAACTTTGAGGTGGTTTCGTACCCTACAAGCAATTTCATCTTATGTTCTCCGCGATAGGAACTTTGGAGTGACTTTTGTCGCACGTTGAGGGATTGCCATATGATCTAATTATGTTATCATTGTTGAGAGAACTTGCACTAGTGAAAGTATGAACCCTAGGCCTTGTTTTGAAGCATTGAAATACCGTTTTAGCTCACTTTGACCACTTGCTACTGATGACTCACAAGTATATGGGATCAATATTAGCTCTTTTCGATAAGTAAGAGTGTCGAACCCAACGAGGAGCAGAAGGAAATGACAAGTGGTTTTCAGTAAGGTAATGTCTGCAAGTGTTGAAATTGTAAGTAACAGAGTAGTTTGATAGCAAGATAATTTGTAACGGGCTAGTAATGATAATAGTAGCAAAAGTGCAGCAAGGTAGCCTAATCCTTTTGAGGCAAAGGTAGGCCAAAACGGTCTCTTATAATAGGCAAAGCATTCTTGAGGGTACACGGGAATTTCGTCTAGACACTTTTATCATGTTGGTTCGATTTGTGTTCGCTACTTTGATAATTTGATATGTGGATGGACCGATGCTTAGGTGTTGTTCTTACTTGAACAAACCTCCTACTTATGATTAACCCTCTCGCAAGCATCCGCAACTACGAGAAAAGTATTAAGAATGAATTCTAACCATAAAATTAAACTTTTGGATCCAATCGGTCCCTTACGGAATAGCGCATAAACTAGAGTTTAAGCTTCTGTCACTCTCGCAACCCATCATCTAATAACTACTCCACAATGCATTCCCTTAGGCCCAAACATGGTGAAGTGCCATGTAGTCGACGCTCACATGACACCACTAAGGGAATCACAACATACATACTATCAAAATATCAAACACATATCAAGTTCACATGATTACTTGCAACATGATTTCTCCCGCGACCTCAAGAACAAAAATAACTACTCACAAATGATAATCATGCTCAAGATCAGAGGAGTATTAAATAGCATAATGGATCTGAACATATAATCTTCAACCAATTAAACCATATAGTAATCAACTACAAGATGTAATCAACACTACTAGTCACCCACAAGCACCAATCTATAGTTCCGGTAACAAGATTGAACACAAGAGATGAACTGGGGTTTGAGATGAGATGGTGTTGTTGAAGATGTTGATGGAGATTGCCCTCCCCAAGATGGGGGAGTTGTTGGTGATGATGATGACGATGATTTCCCCCTCCGGGAGGGAAGTTCCCCTCGCGGAATTGCTCCGCTGTAGGGCAAAAGTGCTCCTGCCCAAGTTCCGCCTCGAGACGGCGGCGCTCCGTCTCGAAAGTTCTCTCCTTATTTTTTTTCTAGGTCAAAATGACCTATACACCAGAAGATGGGCACCGAAGGTGGGCCTGGGTGAGCACTACCCACCAAGGCGCGCCTGGGCTCCCTGGCGCGCCCAGGTGGGTTGTGCCCACCTAGTGGCCCCCATATGGTACTTATTTGCTTCAATATTCCTCAAATATTTCATAAAAAATCTCCGTGAAGTTTCAACTTGTTTGGAGTTGTGCAGAATAGGTAGCCTGACGTGGCTCTTCCAGGTCCAGATTTCCAGCTGCCGGAATTCTCCCTCTTTGTGTGTACCTTGCATATTATGAGAGAAAAAGGCATTAGAATTACTCCAAAAAGCATTATTATGCATAAAAACATCATAAATAACAGTAGGAAAACATGATGCAAAATGGACGTATCAACTCCCCCAAGCTTAGACCTCGCTTGTCCTCAAGCGAAAACCGAAATCAAAAAACATGTCCACATGCTTAAAGAGAGAGAGAGAGAGGTGTCGATAAAAACAAAATACGAACATAGAAGCATCATGTTGATTATTATAACAACAACAAATTTAAACATAAAACTTTTGTCATAGAACTTTTATCATAGACTTCTCATGAATAAGTGACAATTCATCACACAATCGAAGTATAAAGCATAAACTCTATTAGAAACCAACAAACTAGGTTCTCAGTCAACTTTGCAACTACAATTCATTATCTTTTCAGGAAGGGTCACGTATCGGAGCCTTTAGGCAAGTCCACATACTCAACCGTCATATAGTCTTCTATGATTGCTAACACTCACCGCATACACATGAGCAAAACGTTTCAACCGGACACATAGAAAGATAGGGGCTTATAGTTTCGCTTGCCAACTTACTCACCTCAAGGGTGATGTCAACAATAATAACTCATGCTACCCATATTCAACTGGACATATGTGTCAAGATCTTTCCTCACCACATGATGCTTGCCAAAGGTGAAAATAAAAAGGAATAGAGAGAAAAACTTTGACTCTTTGCATAAAAGTAAATACATAAAAGTAAAATATAGGCCCGTCGCAGAGGGAAGCAGAGGTTGCCATGCGCTTATTTGTTTGTATGCTCAACCCCTTAGTGCAAAAGAACGTCATGTTGCATTGCCCCTTGTGATAGCGACCTTTATTATGCAGCACCATCACAAGTTCGTACAACGCTCAATTTTCTCTTACACTAAATGATCTCACACTTTTAGAAGCAATTTTTATTGCCTTATTGCACCCATGACAACTTACTTGAGGGATCTTGCTCAATCCCTAGATAGGTATGGTGGAGTCTTGAAAATAAGATTTAGGTTTAAGGGTTTTTGAATGCACAAGTAGTATCTCTACTTAGTGCGGAATTTTTGGCTACCAAAGATAGGGGGCAAGCACCACATGTTAAAGGATCTATGACAATATAACTTCTGTGTGAATATGAACAAACATAAATCATTAAGTTGTCTTCCTTGTCCAACGTCAACCATTTTGGCATATAATATTTTGATGGGGGCTCACAATCACAAAAGATTTCTAGGATAGTGTATTTATATGTGAATCTTCTCTTCCCTTATTATTTCTTTCACGAATTGCATCATTGACCAATGCTATGTTTGTCAATCTCTAATAAAATTTTCTACTTATACTTTTCCTTATGTGGTGTCATCACCGACCATAAGATTAGCATATGATATTTTTCATTTATTTCCTTTCTTTTTATTGCAACGTGAAAGTAAAGAAAACAAAAACTCAAACTAAACTTTATTATATATCTCGCACACGATTACAAGGATAGATCACTAAGCAAACTCTTGAAAGAAAGGATCGAACTAAACTTTTATTGATCTAAAGCAAAATATAACTATGGATCGAACTAAGATAAGTAAATACAAAAGATAGTAGGGATGATATGATTCCGTGGCACCTCCCCCAAGCTTGGGAGAAGCCAAGGGGAGTGCCCATACCCAATACTTAATTTTCTTTCGGTGATGAAGAAGAAGGTGGTGGTGGAGTAGCAATTGTTTCCTTCAAGATCAAAAGGTTCTCCAATCTACGGACGATACTCCGGAGGAAGATGATGTGCTCTTGATGCAGAATATTTTAATGAGTAGAATATTTATTTTGCACACGAACCGTTTCAATGATCCGAAAGGCTGCAATCTCAGTAGGGGTAAGGTGAGCATAGTAAGGTTTAACGATATCTTCTTCTTCTTCTTCCTCTGCCAGCAGTGCTTGCTCAACCACCGGGACTTGATCTTCAGCAGTCTCCTTGCCCTTGTCTCCTTTGATGGCTTCTACGGGCTCCTCTCTCTTCATCTCAATCTTCATCAACCAAGCATCCTCTTCCATGTTGTTGTTGGAGGAGGAAGACATGATGCCTGGCCTGACAGATCTGACTGAAAACAGCAAGAAAAGAGAACAGAAGATTTCTCCACGATACGGTGGTCAACAGGTTCGGGGGGTATATAAAGATTTTTATCTTGGGAAACAAGCAAACTGAAGAAAAACGGAGTCCGGAAGGTACCCCAGGTGGGCACAACCCACCTGGGTGCGCCTGGCGCCAGGTGCGCCCTGGTGTCTTGTGCCCACCAGGGTATGCTTCCTGGTTGTTTCTTATTTTCCTAATTTTCTAAATATTCCAAAACTGACAAAAAATATTTTTGCGGATTTATCGGAGTCCGTTTACTTACCGTATCACGTACCTCCTTATTTTCACGATTCTGGTGTTCCGGAAGGACTCTTTTATGTGTTCTTCCGATGTCAAAGTTTGGATAATATTACTTTCAACATTAATGGGCGTACCTGAGATATAATGTTTTGTTCGTTGCCCATTAACAACCTTCGGGTTAGTACCTTCGGCATTATTTATTTTGATAGCTCCAGACCGATAAACCTCCTCGATAACATAGGGTCCTTCCCATTTTGAGTGGAGTTTTCCTGCAAAGAATCTGAAATGAGAGTTGTACAAAAGAACATATTCTCCAACCTTAAACTCGCGCTTTTGGATTCTTTTATCATGCCATCTTTTAACTTTTTCTTTAAACAACTTGGCATTTTCATAAGCTTGGGCTCTCCATTCATCTAAAGAGCTATTATCAAATAACATCTTTTCACCAGCAAGTTTGAAATCATAGTTGAGTTCTTTGATTGCCCAATATGCTTTATGTTCTAAGTCAAGAGGCAAATGACAAGCTTTTCCATAAACCATTTTATAAGGAGACATACCCATAGGATTTTTATATGTTGTTCTATAAGCCCAAAGTGCATCATCTAATTTCTTAGACCAATTCTTCCGAGACCTATTGACAGTCTTTTGCAAGATTAATTTTATTTCTCTACTGCTAAGTTCAACTTGACCACTAGACTGAGGATGATAAGGTGATGCAATTCTATGGTTAACATCATACTTGGCAAGCATTTTACGGAAAGCGCCATGAATAAAGTGTGAACCACCATCAGTCATTAAATATCTAGGGACTCCAAACCTTGGGAAAATAACTTCCTTAAGCATTTTAATAGAGGTGTTGTGATCATCACTACTGGTTGGAATAGCTTCTACCCATTTAGTAACATAATCAACAGCAACCAAAATATGTGTATACCCATTAGAGGAAGGAAAAGGTCCCATGTAATCAAATCCCCAAACATCAAATGGTTCAACAACAAGTGAATAATTCATAGGCATTTCTTGACGCTTACCGATATTACCTACTCTTTGGCATTCATCACAAGATAAGACGAACTTACGGGCGTCCTTGAAGAGAGTAAGCCAATAAAATCCAGATTGCAATACCTTGTGAGCAGTTCTATCTCCAGCATGATTCCCTCCATAAGCTTTGGAGTGACATTTCCGTAGGATTTGTCCCTGTTCATGCTCAGGTACACAACGTCTAACAATACCAAAAGTAATGTCTTAAATCATAAAATATTTTTTTTCTTTTGTTGGTAAGTAAAGCTAGGTGGCAAATATTTAGCAACAATGTAATTAGCATAGTCAACATACCAAGGAGTACTATGAGAAACATTTATTGCAGCTAACTGCTCAACAGGAAAACTATCATCAATAGGTAGTGGGTCATCAAGCACATTTTCAAGCCTAGACAAGTTATCAGCTACGAGGTTCTCAGCTCCTTTTCTATCAATGATATGTAAATCAAATTCTTATAACAAGAGAACCCTACGGATAAGTCTAGGTTTAGCATCTTTCTTTTCCATAAGATATTTAATAGCAGCATGGTCTGTGTGAACAGTTACTTTGGAATCAACAATATAAGGTCTAAATTTATCACAAGCAAACACCACTGCTAAGAGTTCTTTTTCAGTAGTAGCATAATTTCTTTGAGCACTGTCTAGAGTTTTACTAGCATAATGAATAACATTCAGTTTCTTATCAACTCTTTGTCCTAGAACAGCACCAATAGCATAATCACTAGCATCACACATAATTTCAAAAGGCAAGTTCCAATATAAATTTTAGAAAAGTCTTTGATAAATCTCCTATAGAAACCGACATGACCTAGGAAACTACGAATACCTTTGATATCTTTAGGACATGGCATTTTCTCAATTGCATCAACCTTAGCTTTGTCCACTTCAATACCTTTTTCAGAAATTTTATGGCCCAAGACAATACCTTCATTAACGATAAAGTGGCACTTCTCCCAATTCAAGACAATATTTGTTTGCTCGCATCTTTGCAAAACTCGATCAAGATTGCTTAAACAATCATCAAAAGACTTCCCATAAACAGAGATGTCGTCCATGAAAACCTCAACAACCTTTTCACAAAAATCAGAGAATATAGTAGTCATACATCTTTGGAAGGTAGCAGGTGCATTGCATAAACCTAAAGGCATACGTCTATAAGCATAAATTACAAAGGGACAAGTAAAAAGTAGTCTTTTCTTAATCAGGTTGAGAAATAGGGATTTGTGAAAAACCAGAATATCCATCAAGGAAGCAAAAATGTGTGTGCTTAGATAATCTTTCTAGCATCTGATGGATAAAAGCCAGAGGGTAATGATCTTTTCTAGTGGCTTTGTTTAATTTTCTAAAATCAATTACCATTCTATAGCCTGTAACAATTCTTTGTGGAATAAGTTCATTCTTGTCATTAGGAACAACAGTAATACCTCCTTTCTTAAGAACACAATGAGCATGACTTACTCATCTACTATCAACTATAGGATAGATTATACGTGCTTCCAGAAGTTTTAATATCTCCGTTCTTACCACCTCCTTCATCTTCGGATTTAACCGTTGTTGGTGATCAACAACGTGTTGGGGAACGTAGTATTTCAAACTTTTCCTACGAACACGCAAGATCTATCTAGGAGATGCATAGCAACGAGCGGGGGGAGTGTGTCCACGTCCCCTCGTAGAAAGAAAGCGGAAGCGTTTAGTAACGCGGTTGATGTAGTCGAACGTCTTCGCGATCCAACCGATCCAAGCACCGAACGTACGGCACCTCCACGTTCAGCACACGTTCAGCTTGATGACGTCCCTCGATCTGTTGATCTAGTTGAGGACAAGGGAGAGTTCCGTCAGCACGATGGCGTGGTGACGGTGATGATGAAGTTACCGGCGCAGGGCTTCGCCTAAGCACTACGACGATATGACCGAGGTGTGTAACTGTAGAGGGGGGCACCGCACACGGTTAAGAGAAACTTGTGTGTCTTTGGGGTGCCCCCTGCCCCCGTATATAAAGGAGGGAGGAGGAGGCCGGTGGCTAGGGAGGAGGCGCGCCATAGGGGAGAGTCCTATTTGGACTCCCGGTCCAAGTAGGATTCGCCTCCCCCCTTTCCTATTCCAACTAGGAGAAGGAGGCAAGGAGGAAGAGGGGAGAAGGAAGGAGGGGGGCGCCGCCCCTCCTAATCCAATTTGGACCAGCCCATGGGGGGGTTGCGGCCACCCCTTGAGGCCCTTCTCTCCTTTCCCCTAAAGCCCATTAAGGCCCACTAACTCCCCGGCGAATTCCCATAACCCTCCGGTACTCCAAAAAAATACCCGAATCACTCGGAACCATTCCGATGTCCGAATATAGCCTTCCAATATATGAATCTTTACCTCTCGACCATTTCGAGACTCCTCGTCATGTTTGTGATCTCATCCGGGACTCCGAACAAACTTCGGTAATCAAATCACATAACTCATAATACAAATCGTCATCGAACATTAAGCGTGCGGACCCTACGGGTTTGAGAACTATTTAGACATGACCGAGACACATCTCCGGTCAATAACCAATAACGGAACCTGGATGCTCATATTGGCTCCCACATATTCTACGAAGATCTTTATCGGTCAAACCGCATAACAACATACGTTGTTCCCTTTGTCATCGGTATGTTACTTGCCCGAGATTCGATCGTCGGTATCATCATACCTAGTTCAATCTCGTTACCGGCAAGTCTCTTTACTCGTTCCTTAATGCATCATCCCGCAACTAACTCATTAGTCACATTGCTTGTAAGGCTTATAGTGATGAGCATTACCGAGAGGGCCCAGAGATACCTCTCCGAAACACGGAGTGATAAATCCTAATCTCGATCTATGCCAACTCAACAAGCACCATCAGAGACACCTGTAGAGCATCTTTATAATCACCCATTTACGTTGTGACATTTGATAGCACACAGGGTGTTCTTCCGGTATTCGGGAGTTGCATAATCTCATAGTCAGAGGAACATGTATAAGTCATGATGAAAGCAATAGCAATAAAACTAAACGATCATTAATGCTAAGTTAATGGATGGGTCTTGTCCATCACATCATTCTCTAATGATGTGATCCCGTTCATCAAATAACAACACATGTCTATGGTCAGGAAACTTAACCATCTTTGATTAACAAGCTAGTCTAGTAGAGGCATACTAGGGACACTCTGTTTGTCTATGTATTCACACATGTACTAAGTTTATGGTTAATACAATTATAGCATGAATAATAAACATTTATCATGATATAAGGAAATATAAATAACAACTCTATTATTGCCTCTAGGCATATTTCCTTCAGTCTCCGACTTGCACTAGAGTCAATAATCTAGTTCACATCGCCATGTGATTTAACACCAATATTTCACATCTTTATGTGATTAACACCCATAGTTCACATCTCCATGTGACCAACCACTACTGCATGATGCTGCTAACGCGACACTACGATGAGAGACCCTTCGATGAAACTGTGTGCGATGCCATAATCGCAAACGATGGTGTAAAAAACCGTCAAAAAAGGTGCAAAATGTTTGCGATGGCGGAGCCATCAAACACGGTTCAAATTTTAGTTGCGTGTGCGATGCAGGGCATAAGGTTCAGTTCAATTAACTGTTTGCGATGAGGAGGAACAAAAGAAACGGGCAGCCAGATGGAGGTGTGTGCGATATACAACATATGATTCACTCGGATGAACTGTTTGTGATTAGGCAACACAAAAGAAACGGTCAGCCAGATGAAGGTGTGTGTGATGTACGGCATGCGATTCACTCGGATGAACTGTTTGCGTTGAGACAAGAGAACAGAAACGATTCAACTTAACAAGACGTGTGTGTTGTGCGATGGGATTGCATACATAACAACATATATATATATATATATATATATATTATAGACACACACACACACACTTATAAAGAACATGTTTGCATAACCAAATTAAACATCCACTTACATAGGTGGCTACTACAACCATGGCATTTGCACACACCAAAGTAAACTATTACATGCATAATTACATAGGTGACTACTACACACATGACATTTCCACACACCAATAAATTAAACTATATATTACATGCATGATTAACTAGCATAAACGATCATCTGATCATCATCTACTTCTTGTGACGCTTGCTATGCTTGTGGCTCGATCCGGGCTCGTCGATTTGGGTACCGAGGCACTTCCTCGTGTCAATGATCCGCATGTGCATCTCGTAGCTTGGTGAAATCCTCCAAAATCCCAATGCTTACAGGCCTGCTATAAAAACCCTCACGGCCAGCGAGTCCCGCATCGCATTTCCCCTCCCTCCCTGTAGCTTATCTCGTCGGCTTCTCCCACAATCGCCAATGGCACCGGTCCGTCGTCGTCGCTCAGCCACTCCACCGTCATCAGAGGACAGCTCCAGCTGGGAGGCTACACCGGGGCGACGGCGCAGTCCCCGGCATAGTGTAGTGCGCGTGGCGTCCCATTTGGCTGTGCGCGGAACACCCCCCACACGCTCCGCCGCAGCTGTTGCCAGCCGCCGTTGCTGCCACACCACCGTCGAAAGCCAGGGCCATCTCCCGCTCCGCCTCCGCGGCCCGAAGGCGGGAGGTGGCCGTCGTGGCCACCACCCCACTATTGGCCACCGTGGCCATCACCCGCTCTGCCACCGCGGCCCGAAGGCGGGAGGTGGTGGTCGTGGCCGCCAACCCATGGTCGACCGTCGGTCATCACCCGATCCGCCACCGCCGCCCGAAGGAGGGAGGCGGAGGGGGAGGCCCGCACATGCGTCAGCGACCTTGCGCGCTACATCGAGTTCCTGCGGGAGGAGGAGGAGCGCCTTGTCGAGCATGCAAAGAGCCTTACCACAGCCGTGGCCGCAGCACACGCCGACGCAGAGGCGAGGAATCAGGAGATCTACGAGGAGTCCGGCCGCTTCGAGAGGGATCGTTTGGAGCGGCAGTGGGCGTTCGAGCTAGCGAGCGTCGCTGAACGTGCAGTAGCGGCAGGCACCATATTGCATTTCTCCAGCTCGTCGGTAGGCTCCTCCTCCTCTGCCTCTTACTGAGCGCGCTCGGCAGAGGAGAGGCTGCCGGAAGTAGCACAAAGCCCCTCCGTGGTAGTAGTAGTATTTAGGGGCAATTTTGCTCAGTTCATTTGACTATAGATGTGTGGTCGAACTGTACAGCGTACTTAAAATTAGCTAGTATATATAGTTGAACTAGCTATTTCAGTACGTGGTTGGCAACAATTGGGGAAAAGTTTGATCGGTTCAGCTGTCGAGTTGAACTGTTTGTATAAATTAAGAACGTCTGCTTAATCTATGAATGAAATCTATGCTTAATTACTGAATTTTAGTTGCAAAAATTAGATAGTGCTAGTGATTTCTAGCTGCATATTTTGACAAATCGCATTGTTACAAGGATTGACAAATGGCAACGTTACTAGATCAACAAATGTAAATCTTTCCAATTTGACAAATGGCAACATACCCAATATGACAGATGCAAATCTTACCAAATTGTTTGTACGTGGTTGCACACAGAATCCAAAACAACCGTTTGCGTTGAAGGGATGCACAAATCCTGCGCTGCGGATTTTCCCTCGACTTAAGGGGGAAGACCATAGCTCTCACTATGCATACGGGTGTTCTATCTAAAACGTTTGCGATCAAGAGCTGCACAAATCCTGCTCGGCACATTTTCCCTTGGCTTCCTGGGGAAGCTGTCGGTTTGCATACGGGTGTTCTAACTAAAACGTTTGTGATGAGTGTTTATATTTAAAAACCGAATTAAACTGCGGCTTGGGCACCATTAATGGAGAGGATGCGAGCAAGGCGGGCGGCCATGGAAGTCAAAGGGCTCGCTTCCCAGTGAGCCTGCGCAGCGTACAGCTCGCACGCTTCCCGGTGAGCCTGCGCATTCAAGGAAAGCTTGCACGCCTCTCGGTCAGCCTGCGCACCGGACGACACTCACACACCTCCTGTTCAGTCAAGGTCAAGCAGCTGTCCGCACGGCACCTCCTACAGCCATTAAAACCAAGACATGTGGCGTCACGTGAATGGTTAACAGAACGCACACAATTTAAATTATACAAAACGTTTGAGATGTTACAGTGGCAGCTATTTGTTTCAAAATGCCTTTGTTGGCTGTTATTCGAGTGCGCCTTCTGTTAAAATGGACACGAAAAATACCATAGCATGTCGGGTGCCATTCCATTATAGCATGCCAAGTTTCATGAATTTCAGACGAGTTTTGGATTTACTAGAATTTAAAATCAAAGTATCTCAACGTTTTGCTGGCAATCAACAGTGCTCTGGTGTTTTAAATTCATTCTCATTTCTTGCATGGGACCTAAGCATGCCCCGAAGGACACATATTTGATTTTTAACCAATTTATATGCACTGGAGCTTGTGCATGTAGTTCAAATTTGAATTATGCACATGAAATGCCTGGAAAACCCAGTTAATGTATAAAAATATCCAAACGAACCCCAAAAATTCCAAAAGTAAACACAACACTCCTGTTGTTCTATGTTGACACTAGAAGTTTTTTGAAAGCAATAAGAGGCAACAGATATTGTTTCGTCCCCAAAGGTGGCACGTTCCCTACAGAAACCATCACGCTTGTTGTGAGAAGCTAAGGTTTGTGAGAAGCTTATACCCAAACCTGCCCCAAATAGGACAAAATTTTTACCATGACATTTTGATGCTGCTCCATGATAGCATGCCAAGTTTCATGAATTTCAGATGAGTTTTGGATTTACTAGAATTTAAAAACTATGTATCTCAATGTTTGCGGCCGAGTGACGGTGGCAAGGTGTTTGAAATTCATTCCCATTTCTTGCATGGGACCTAAGCATGCAACCAAGGACACATATTTGATTTCTCAACCAGTTTATATGCACTGGAGAATGTGCACGTTGTTCAAATTTGAATTATGCGCATAAAATGCCTGAGAAACCCAGTTAATGTATAAAATTGTCCAAACGAACCCTGAAAATTTCAAAATTTAACACAACACTCCTGTTGTTCTATGTTGACACTTGATTTTTTTTGAAAGCAATCAGAGGCAACGGATATCGTTTCGTCCCCAAAGGTGGCACGTTCCCTACCGAAAGCATCACGCTTGTTGTGAGAAGTTTATACCCAAACCTGCCCCAAATGGGACAAAAAAATTACCCCGGCATGTTGATGCCGCTCCATGATAGCATGCCAAGTTTCATGAATTTCAGAGTTTGGGATTTACTAGAATTTAAAAGACATGTATCTCAATGTTTGCGGCCGAGTGACGGTGGCAGGGTGTTTGAAATTCATTCCCATTTCTTGCATGGGACCTAAGCATGCACCGAAGGACACGGATTTGATTTTTCAACCAGTTTATATGCATTGGAGCATGTGCATGTAGTTCAAATTTGAATTATGCACCTGAAATGCCTACAAAACCAAGTTAATGTATAAAAACGTCAAAACGAACCCTGAATAATTCCAATTTTTATGACGACACACCTATAGTTGAATGTTCACTGCAGATAAAAGTTCTAGCAATTCAAACACCATCCTTTGCAGCTGTTACCCCATTACGTAATTCAAATCAAGACGAAAAATCAAGTAGATCGCACACAGTTTATTATCACCAACCATGTGAGATGCAGCACAAAATATCTTGGAGCACCGTCGGTGTATAGTACGCCCATGTCTTACGCGAGAAGGTGCGTCGGCTACAGTCCACGACCGGCGTGTCAAGCACACTAGCTCACTCCCCAAATATCATTTCACTGTTCAATCGTCGTCGGTGAAAGATGGGGACGTGGACCCGAGTCGTGAGGGCAACTTCGGCGGCCCACTCCGGCGAGAGCGCGGCCGCTGCCGCGAGGCACGTGCTAACAAGCTTCATGAGAGCGACCGCAATCTGCGTCCGGGTGGCCAAGGCAGCCCAAACGGCCGCTGTTGCTTCTCAGGCGGCGGCAGCAGCATCTGCCTCGGGGATAGCAACTGGCGAGAGTGGCACAACAGTTGTCCGTTCCGCAGCGGTGGCCTTAGCCCTGATGGAGGCCGCCCACCACCATGTCGAGGCCGTCCACGCCCAACTCGTGGAGCTCACCACAAAAATTGAAGGAAGCTTCTCCGACAACGGTCGGCAACCCATGGCCGAAGAGTTGGCAATCACCGAGAGAGTTCGAGCAGCCATCCGTTCCTGCACAGCATACCTTGCCACGACGCAGCCCGCCAAAGCCCAGATCGCGTCCGCCCACGCCCACCTCGTGGCGGCCTATTCCAAAGATATGGCGGACGCGGATGGCGAGATGCTTGCCGAGTATGGTGCGATTCATGCCATGTAGCCCCTTCCCCATGAGACCGTCGGGCGCGAGCTGGACATGGAGATGGTGGCGGAGATCGACGAGCACCAGCAGTAGTAGTACTCTTTGTTTCGTTTAATTAATAGCGCCGGTCTTTAATTAGTTAGAGTAATGTTTAGGTCAGCTAGCTCTATTTAATTGCTGAACTTTCTCCATTAAGAAGTGTGGGTGTGCTGTAGTCTCCTTTGTGTACCCAAATTATGCAATGACGTGGATGACCACTGTAACCATGGAAATTCGAACCAAAATTTTTGACGTTCAAACTCATCACACACGGGTTAAGCTATCTGAATCGTTTGTGATGTTCACATATCGTACACGGTTCTGAATAAGGGACTGTGTCTGATGACACTTTGCGCGCCAGTTTTTTGGCTGAAGCGATTCCAAATTTTCGGCTTCCGCGGAAATATCTACCTCCCCGCCCCCCCTTACCAAAAGCCACATTTCCCCCCTTTCCGCCTTCCTTTCCAAGTTGAAACCTTCACTCCTTTCTTGCTGCGCCGCCTCCTCGCCGGCGACCCTCCTTCACGCTACTCGGCCTCGCCTATCCAGGCAGGTAATCCACACCCGACCCCCATCCTCCTCCTCCTTCCACATCCCACATGCCCCGACCGCGGGCGTGAGCGCGACACCTTCCACCCAAATCAGCGACCCCTCCACCAAATAAGCGCCGGCCTAAGCCGTGGTGCACGCAGTATAGCCAGGATCTCGAGGAGCATTTGGCAGCGGAGAAGCAAATCGCGGCCGCACGCGCGGATGGGTCGCGATGGCTGCCGTTCGAGCCGACCCCCAGATCTTGGAGGAGCACCTCGCCGTCGAGGCCACCGTTGACGCCTCACGCGCCGGCGCCGCGACACGGTTGGCTGCTTTAAACGACAGTTCGTGGCGTTTTCTCGAGGCCATCGTTTGCTAGCTACTGCCTTTCCTTAACAAATTCTAGTGAATTGTGCTATCTACTTTTACCATGCAATCTTCTGCTATAGTGTATATGTTCTATATGTCATGCAATGTGGTGTTCAGTTAACTGCTTGGTTCAATTCTGCAAATGCGATGTTCAATTCTTCAGGGTGCAATATTTCCAAGTTGTTAAGCATACTTGGTTTGGTTAACTGTCTGATCTTCTATTACGAGTATGTTATATTGTGCAATGTGGTGCTCAGTTAACGTTTGGTTCATTTGTTGTGGTGTTTAGTTAACTGCTTGGTTCAATTCTGCAATGCGATGTTCAATTGTTGTGGCTGCATTCTGTTATTGTATACCATGTGAGAAATAAATCGAATTTGGCTGTACTAAGTACATGAGAAACAAATACAATTGCTATATTTCCAAGTTGTTAAGCATGCTTGGTTTGGTTAACTGTCTGATCTTCTATTAGGAGTATGTTATATTGTGCAATGTGGTGCTCAGTTAATGTTTGGTTCATTTGTTGTGGTGTTTAGCTAACTGCTTGGTTCAATTCTACACTGCGATGTCCAATTGTTATGGGTAGAATTTTGTATTGTTGTGCATGTGAGGAATAAATCGAATTTGGTTGCACTTAATACATGAGAAACACATACAAGTGCTATATTTCCTAGTTCTTAATTATGCTTGGTTTGGTTAACTGTCTGATTTTCTATTAGGAGTATGTTATATTGTGCAATGTGGTGCTCAGTTAATGTTTGGTTCATTTGTTGTGGTGTTTAGCTAACTGCTTGGTTCAATTATACACTGCGATGTCCAATTGTCGTGGGTAGAATTTTGTATTGTTGTGCATGTGAGGAATAAATCGAATTTGGCTGCACTTAATACATGAGAAACATATACAAGTGCTATATTTCCTAGTTCTTAATCATGCTTGGTTTGGATAAATGGGTTTTCCATGTGGCTTGAATTAATCTGATGAATCTGCAATGTGCTTATTTTTCATCAACATATTTTACTGATAGCATGCGAACGCTTACTTAACCTGATGACTAACTACCTTATATGTGTTGCAGGGAAACAATGGGAAGCACTGAGGTTTACAATCGAGGTTAGCACATGCATGGTCCGTTGTCTAATAGCACATTATTGTGCAATTGCAGGAACCATTCTAATATTTAGGTTTTTAACAATTTGGTCTTGCACATGTAGGTCCTGCTATCAGAGGTTTTGACCCACTGTTCGACCCTTTTTGCATATGGGGAAATGAGTTGTCCATGAATATCAGTCAAGTCAAGAAACTCGGAAAGATTGTTAGGATAAAGAAATTAGCGACAAAAAACAACAAGATCTTCGTCTGCACAATGAAGAAGACATCAGTTCACTACATGATGGTACTAACTATTATACCTTGCCTTTTTATTCCTTTGCCCCATTTCGAATATAGAGAAGATATTTATGCACATCCTTGTTTTCAAGCCTTTCCAAAGCAGTTCACTGATGATTACCTCTCAAACCACTTGTATGGTCAGGAGGCAAGGAAGTTATTCATACAACACCCACGGTTCAATATTGAACTGTTCCTGAAGAGGACGAAGGATGGACGGTCAATCATCCACAGGCACTGGCCTAAAGTTACAAAGACCTTCAACATCAATGAAGGCTCAATATTCGCCTTCTGCTTCAGCAGTTTTCCAGATGAGATACATCTGTCTATGTACCGTCTATGATGTTAATTTCGAAAGGTTATAGATGTTGCATGTTAAACTTGGTCCTGGTGTAGTTGTGTAATGGGGTAGCTGAGTGCTGAAGCTATATGATGTTGTACTCTAATGTATTTCAGTTATGAAAAAGAAATATATTGTGTGCTTAATATGAAATGTCAACAGATTAATAAATGGATTATGAATAATCGGATAATTAGCCTGCTGATTTTTTTATTGCAAACGGTTATTGAGAAAACACCGTGTGCGATGCATTCAATAACGCACACAGCTTCTAGGAGTAAACCGTGTTAGATTAATGAACAATCACACACGGCATCCTCTTGAAAACTGTTTGTGCTAGGCCACCTGGCGCAAACGTTTACCACATAAAAACTGTGTGTGATGGACATCCCTTAACACACAGTTTCTTCTAGGCACCGTGTGTGATGAATTCAATAACACAAACGATAAAATTGTTAATACCGTGTGCAATGGAAACACTATCACAAACGATTTAACCGGGAAGATTGTGGTGATGTACTTGCGAACAGAAATGTTTTCCTTGGAGCGACTGTGTGGGATGTATATACGAACGGAAACGTTTAGCGCTGGTTGACCGTGTGGGATGTACTTACGACCGGAAATGATTTCGCCTGTATAATTGTATTTTTTAGCACTACTATACGTATTTCTGTATTTGAGTGCTTGTCGGTCGCACACGACCTCATTTTGCCGAGCGTGTGTGCCAGGAGGGCATATCCCCGACGGTTTCTGGGTCGTGTGGGAAGGACCCCCCCTATCGCCCACACTCACTTGGCGACGGTTCCAAAGGCCGTCGCGGAAAGGGGTTAAAAACCATTTGTTTAGGATCTCGCTATACTAGTGAACACTCAAAAGGTTTACTAGAGTCAATAATCTAGCTCACATCGCTATATGATTAACACCCAAGAGTAATAAGGTATGATCATGTTTTACCTGTGAGAGAAATCTTAGTCTATGGGTCTGCAACATTCAGATCCGTATGTATTTTGCAAATTTCTATGTCTACAATACTCTGCACGGAGCTACTCTAGCTAATTGCTCCCACTATCAATATGTATCTAGATCGAGACTTAGAGTCATCCAGATCGGTGTCAAAGCTTGCATCGACGTAACTCTTTACGACGAACACTTTGTCACCTCCATAACCGAGAAATATTTCCTTATTCCACTAAGGATAATTTTGACCGCTGTCTAGTGATCCACTCCTGGATCACTATTGTACCCTCTTGCCAAACTTATGGTGAGGTACACAATAGGTCTGGTACACAGCATAGCATACTTTATAGAACCTATGACTGAGGCATAGGGAATGACTTTTCATTCTCCTTCTATTTTCTGTTGTGGTCGGGTCTTGAGTCTTTACTCAACTTCACACCTTGCAACACAGGCAAGAACTCCTTCTTTGACTGTTCCATTTTGAACTACTTCAAAAACTTGTCAAGGTATGTACTCATTGAAATTTTTTATCAAGCATCTTGAACTATCTCTATAGATCTTGATGCTCAATATGTAAGCAGCTTCACCGAGGTCTTTCTTTGAAAAACTCCTTTCAAACACTCCTTTATGCTTTCCAGAAAATTCTACATTATTTTTGATCAACAATATGTCATTCACATATACTTATCAAAAATGCTGTAGTGCTCCCACTCACTTCCTTGTAAATACAGGCTTCACCGCAAGTCTGTATAAAACTATATGCTTTGTTCAACTCATCAAAGCGTATATTCCAACTCCGAGATGCTTGCACCAGTCCATAGATGGATCACTGGAGCTTGCACACTTTGTTAGCACCTTTAGGATTGACAAAAACTTCTTGTTGTATCATATACAACTCTTCTTTAAGAAATCCATTAAGGAATGCAGTTTTGATATCCATTTGCCAGATTTCATAAGATGTGGCAATAGCTAACCTGGTTCGGACAAACTTAAGAATCGCTACGAGTGAGAAAATCTCATCGTAGTCAACACCTTGAACTTGTCAAAAACCTTTTTGTGAAAATTCGAGCTTTGTAGATAGTAACACTACTATCAGCGTCCGTCTTCCTCTTGAAGATCCATTTAATCTCAATGTCTCACCGATCATCGGGCAAGTCAATCAAAGTCTATACTTTGTTCTCATACATGGATCTCATCTCAGATTGCATGGCCTTAAGCCATTTTGCGGAATCTGGGCCCATCATTGCTTCCTCATAGTTCGTAGGTTTGTCATGGTCTAGTAACATGACTTCCAGAAAGGATTACCGTACCACTCTGGTGCGGACCATACTCTGGTTGACCTACGAGGTTCGGTAGTAACTTGATCTGAAGTTTCATGATCATCATCATTAGCTTCCTCGCTAACTGGTGTAGGAATCACTGGAACTGATTTCTATGATGAACTACTTTCCAATTCGGGAGAAGGTACAATTACCTCATCAAGTTCTACTTTCCTCCCACTCACTTCTTTCGAGAGAAACTCCTTATCTAAAAAGGATCCATTCTTAGCAACGAATATCTTGCCTTCGGATCTGTGATAGAAGGTGTACCCAATAGTCTCCTTTGGGTATCCTATGAAGACACATTTCTCCGATTGGGTTCGAGCTTATCAGGTTGAAACTTTTTCACATAAGCATCGCAGCCCCAAACTTTAAGAAACGACAACTTCGGTTTCTTGCCAAACCACAGTTCATATGGTGTCGTCTCAACGGATTTAGATGGTGCCCTATTTAACGTGAATGCAGCCATTTCTAAAGCATAACCCCAAAACGATAGCGGTAAATCAGTAAGAGACATCATAGATCGCACCATATCTAATAAAGTACGGTTGCGACGTTCGGACACACCATTTCGCTGTGGTGTTCCAGGTGGCGTGAGCTGCGAAACTATTCTGCACTATTTCAAATGAAGACCAAACTCATAACTCAAACATTCACCTCCACAATCAGATTGTAGAAACTTTATTTTCTTGTTACGATGATTTTACACTTCACTCTGAAATTCTTTGAACTTCTCAAATGTTTCAAACTTATGTTTCATCAAGTAGATATACACATATCTGCTCAAATCATCTGTGAAGGTCAAAAAAATAACGATACCTGCCGCGAGCCTCAACACTCATCGGACCGCATACATCAGTATGTATTATTTCCAATAAGTCAGTTGCTCGCTCCATTGTTCCGGAGAACGGAGTCTTAGTCATCTTGCCCATGAGGCGTGGTTCGCAAGCATCAAGTGATTCCAAAAGCCCATCAGCACGGAGTTTCTTCTTGTGCTTTACACCAATATGACCTAAACGGCAGTGCCACAAATAAGTTGCACTATCATTATTAACTTTGCATCTTTTGGCATCAATATTATGTGTATCATTGTGCTCGAGATTCAGTAACCCATTTACATTGGATGTAAGACCATAGAAGGTTTTATTCATGTAAACCGAACAACAATTATTCTCTGATTTAAATGAATAACCGTATCGCAATAAACATGATCCAATCATATTTATGCTCAACGCAAACACCAAATAACATTTATTCAGTTCCAATACTAATCCCGAAGGTAGAGGGAGTATGCGATGGTGATCTTATCAACCTTGGAATCATTTCCAACACACATCGTCACCTCGCCCTCAACTAGTCTTTGTTCATTTTGTAACTCCTGTTTCGAGTTACTATTCATAACAACTGAACCTTTATCAAATACCTAGGGGCTACTATGAACACTAGTAAAGTACACATCAATAACATGTATATCATATATACTTTTGTTCACTTTGTCATCCTTCTTATCCGCCAAGTATTTGGGGTAGTTCCGCTTCCTGTGACCATTTCCTTTGCAGTAGAAGCACTCAGTTTCAGGCTTGGGTCTAGCTTTGGGTTTCTTCATGGGAGTGGCAACTTGCTTGCCATTCTTTCTTGAAGTTCCCTTTCTTTCCCTTGGCCCTTTTCCTTGGAACTAGTGGCCTTGTCAACTATCAACATTTGATGTTTTTCTTGATTTCTACCTTCGCTGATTTCAGCATCATGAAGAGCTCGGGAATCGTTTTCGTCATTCCTTGCATATTATAGTTCACCACAAAGTTCCAGTAACTTGGTGATAGTGATTAGAGAATTCTGTCAATCACTATCTTATCTGGAAGATTAACTCCCATTTGATTCAAGCGATAGTAGTACTTAGACATTCTGAGCACATGCTCACTAGTTGAGCTATTCTCCTCCATCTTGTAGGCAAAATACTTGTCAGAGGTCTCATACCTCTCGACTCGGGCATGAGACTTAAATACTAATTTCATCTCTTGGAACATCTCATATGCCCCGTGGCGTTCAAAACGTTTTTGAAGTCCCGGTTCTAAGCCGTAAAGCATGGTGCACTAAACTATCAAGTAGTCATCATATCGAGCTTTGTCAAACGTTCATAACGTCTGCATTTGCTCCTGCAATAGGTCTATCACTTAGCGGTGCATCAAGGACATAATTCTTCTGTGTAGTAATGAGGATAATCTTCAGATCACGGACCCAGTCTGCATCATTGCTACTACCATCTTTCAACTTATTTTTCTCTAGGAACATATCAGAAATAAACAGGGAGCTATATCGCGAGCTATTGATCTACAACATAGATATGCAAAAAAATTTAAAGTTCAATTAATCATATTACTTAAGAACTCCCACTTAGATAGACATCCCTCTAGTCATTTAAATGATCACGTGATCCATATCAACTAAACCATGTCCGATCATCACGTGAGATGGAGTAGTTTTCAATGGTGAACATCACTATGTTGATCATATCTACTATATGATTCACGCTCGACCTTTCGGTCTCAGTGTTCCGAGGCCATATCTGCATATGCTAGGCTCGTCAAGTTTAACCCGAGTATCCTGCGTGTGCAAAACTGGCTTGCACCCATTGTATGTGAACGTAGAGCTTATCACACTCGATCATCACGTGGTGTCTCGGCACGACGAACCGTAGCAACGGTGCATACTCAGGGAGAACACTTATACCTTGAAATTTAGTGAGGGATCATCTTATAATGCTAGCGCCGTACTAAGCAAAATAAGATGCATAAAAGATAAACATCACATGCAATCAAAATAAGTGATATGATATGGCCATCATCATCTTGTTCCTTTGATCTCCATCTCCAAAGCATCGTCATGATCACCATCGTCACCGGCTTGACACCTTGATCTCCATCGAAGCATCATTGTCGTCTCGCCAACTATTGCTTCTACGACTATCGCTACCGCTTAGTGATAAAGTAAAGCAATTACATGGCGATTGCATTTCATACAATAAAGCGACAATCATAAGGCTCCTGCCAGTTGCTGATAACTTGTACAAAACATGATCATCTCATACAACAATTCATATCTCATCACGCCTTTACCATATCATATCACAGCAAGCCCTGTAAAAACAAGTTAGACGTCCTCTACTTTGTTGTTGCAAGTTTTACGTGGATGCTACGGGCTTCTAGCAAGTATCGTTCTTACCTACGCATCAAAACCACAACGATTTTTCGTCAAGTGTGCTATTTTAACCTTCAACAAGGACCGAAAGTAGTCAAACTTGATTCAACTAAAGTTGGTGAAACAGACACCCGCTAGCCACCTGTGTGCGAAGCACGTCGGTAGAACCAGTCTCACGAACGCGGTCATGTAATGTCGGTCCGGGCCGCTTCATCCAACAATACCGTCGAATCAAAGTAAGCCGTTGCTGGTAAGTAGTATGACTATTATCTCCCACAACTCATTGTGTTCTACTCGTGCATATAACATCTACGCATAGACCTGGCACTGATACCACCGTTGGGGAACGTAGTATTTCAAAATTTTCCTACGAACACGCAAGATCTATCTAGGAGATGCATAGCAATGAGTGGGGAGAGTGTGTCCACGTACCCTCATAGACCGAAAGCGGAAGCGTTTAGTAACGCGGTTGATGTAGTTGAATGTCTTCGCGATCCAACCGATCCAAGCACCGAACGTACGACACCTCCGCGTTCAACACACGCTCATCTCGATGAAGTCCCTCGATCTCTTCATCCAATTGAGGACGAGGGAGAGTTCCGTCAGCACGACGACGTGTTGACGGTGATGATGAAGTTACCGGCGCAGGGCTTCGCGTAAGCACTACGACGATTGTTGGGTAACGTAGTAATTTCAAAAAAAATCCTACGCTCACGCAAGATCATGGTGATGCATAGCAACGAGAGGGGAGAGTGTTGTTCACGTACCCTCGTAGACCGAAAGCGGAAGCGTTATCACAACGCGGTTGATGTAGTCGTATGTCTTCACGATCCGACCGATCAAGTACCGAACGCACGGCACCTCCGAGTTCAGCACACGTTCAGCTCGATGACGTCCCTCGAACTCCGATCCAGCCGAGTGTTGAGGGAGAGTTTCGTCAGCACGACGGCGTGGTGACGATGATGATGTTCTACCAACGCAGGGCTTCGCCTAGCTCCGCAACGATATTATCGAGGTGTAATATGGTGGAGGGGGGCACCGCACACGGCTAAAATATCGTATATCAATTGTGTGTAGAGGTGCCCCCTGCCCCCATATATAAAGGAGCAAGGGGGAGGCCGGCTGCCTTGGGCGCGCCAAGGAGAGGGGGAGTCCTCCTCCTAGTAGGAGTAGGACTCCCCTTTCCTAGTCCAACTAGGAAGAGAGGGGGGAAGGATAGAGAGGGAGAGGGAGAGGGAAAGAGGGGTCGCGCCCCCCTTCCCTAGTCCAATTCGGACTCCTCATGGGAGGGGGCGCGCCACCTCCTGGCTGCTGCCCTCTCTCTCCCCTCAAGGCCCACTAAGGCCCAATACTTCCCCGGGGGGTTCCAGTAACCCCTCCGGCACTACGGTTTTATCCGAAACTTCTCCGGAACACTTCCGGTGTCCGAATATAGTCGTCCAATATATCAATCTTTATGTCTCGACCATTTCGAGACTCCTCGTCATGTCCGTGATCACATCCGGGAATCCGAACAACCTTCGGTACATCAAAACATATAAACTCAGAATATAACTGTCATCGTAACTTTAAGCGTGCGGACCATACGGGTTCGAGAACTATGTAGACATGACCGAGACACCTCTCCGGTCAATAACCAATAGCGGAACCTGGATGCTCATATTGGTTCCTACATATTCTACGAAGATCTTTATCGGTCAGACCGCATAACAACATACGTTGTTCCCTTTGTCATCGGTATGTTACTTGCCCGAGATTCGATCGTCGGTATCTCGATACCTAGTTCAATCTCGTTAGCGGCAAGTCTCTTTACTCGTTCCGTAATACATCATCCTGGAACTAACTCATTAGTCACAATGCTTGCAAGGCTTATAGTGATGTGCATTACCTAGTCGGCCCAGAGATACCTCTCCGACAATCGGAGTGACAAATCCTAATCTCGAAATACGCCAACCCAACAAGTACCTTTGGAGACACCTGTAGAGCACCTTTGTAATCACCCATTTACGTTGTGACGTTTGGTAGCACACAAAGTGTTCCTCCGGTAAACGGGAGTTGCATAATCTCATAGTCATAGGAACATGTATAAGTCATGAAGAAAGCTATAGCAACACACTAAACGATCGGGTGCTAAGCTAACGGAATGGGTCAAGTCAATCACGTCATTCTCCTAATGAGGTGATCTCGTTAATCAAATGACAACTCATGTCTATGGCTAGGAAACATAACCATCTTTGATTAACGAGCTAGTCAAGTAGAGGCATACTAGTGACACACTGTTTGTCTATGTATTCACACATGTATTATGTTTCCGGTTAATACAATTCTAGCATGAATAATAAACATTTATCATGATATAAGGAAATAAATAATACTTTATTATTGCCTCTAGGGCATATTTCCTTCAGTCTCCCACTTGCACTAGAGTCAATAATCTAGATTACACAGTAATGATTCTTACACCCATGGAGTCTTGGTGCTGATCATGTTTTGCTCGTGGAAGAGGCTTAGTCAACGGGTCTGCAACATTCAGATCCGTATGTATCTTGCAAATTTCTATGTCTCCCACCTGGACTAAATCCCGGATGGAATTGAAGCGTCTTTTGATGTGCTTGGTTCTCTTGTGAAATCTGGATTCCTTTGCTAAGGCAATTGCACCAGTATTGTCACAAAAGACTTTCATTGGTCCCGATGCACTAGGTATGACACCTAGATCGGATATGAACTCCTTCATCCAGACTCCTTCATTTGCTGCTTCCGAAGCAGCTATGTACTCCGCTTCACACGTAGATCCCGCCACGACACTTTGCTTAGAACTGCACCAACTGACAGCTCCACCGTTCAATGTAAATACGTATCCGTTTTGCGATTTAGAATCGTCGAGATCAGTGTCAAAGCTTGCATCAATGTAACCATTTACGATGAGCTCTTTGTCACCTCCATAAATGAGAAACATATCCTTAGTCCTTTTCAGGTATTTCAGGATGTTCTTGACCGCTGTCCAGTGATCCACTCCTGGATTACTTTGGTACCTCCCTGCTAAACTTATAGCAAGGCACACATCAGGTCTGGTACACAGTATTGCATACATGATAGAGCCTATGGCTGAAGCATAGGGAACATCTTTCATCTTCTCTCTATCTTCTGCAGTGGTCGGGCATTGAGTCTTACTCAACCTCACACCTTGTAGCACACGCAAGAACCCTTTCTTTGCTTGATCCATTTTGAACTTCTTCAAAACTTTGTCAAGGTATGTGCTTTGTGAAAGTCCAATTAAGCGTCTTGATCTATCTCTATAGATCTTAATGCCTTATATATATGCAGCTTCACCGAGGTCTTTCATTGAAAAACTCTTATTCAAGTATCCCTTTATGCTATCCAGAAATTCTATATCATTTCCAATCAGCAATATGTCATCCACATATAATATCAGAAATGCTATCGAGCTCCCACTCACTTTCTTGTAAATACAGGTTTCTCCAAAAGTCTGTATAAAACCAAATGCTTTGATCACACTATCAAAGCATTTATTCCAACTCCGAGAGGCTTGCACCAGTCCATAAATGGATCGTTGGAGCTTGCACACTTTGTTAGCTCCCTTTGGATCGACAAAACCTTTCGGTTGCATCATATACAACTCTTCTTACAGATCCATTCAGGAATGCAGTTTTGACATCCATTTGCCAAATTTCATAATCATAAAATGCGGCAATTGCTAACATGATTCGGACAGACTTAAGCATCGCTACGGGTGAGAAGGTCTCATCGTAGTCAATCCCTTGAACTTGTCAAAAACCTTTCGCAACAAGTCGAGCTTTATAGACAGTAACATTACCATCAGCGTCAGTCTTCTTCTTGAAGATCCATTTATTTTCAATGGCTTGCCGACCATTGGGCAAGTCAACCAAAGTCCATACTTTGTTCTCATACATGGATCCCATCTCGGATTTCATGGCTTCAAGCCATTTTGCGGAATCTGGGCTCACCATCGCTTCTTCATAGTTCGTAGGTTCGTCATGGTCTAGTAACATAACCTCCAGAACAGGATTACCGTACCACTCTGGTGCGGATCTTGATCTAGTTGACCTACGAGGTTCAGTAATAACTTGATCTGAAGTTTCATGATCATTATCATTAACTTCCTCACTAATTGGTGTAGGTGTCGCAGAAACTGATTTCTGTGATGATCTACTTTCCAATAAGGGAGCAGGTACAGTTACCTCATCAAGTTCTACTTTCCTCCCACTCACTTCTTTCGAGAGAAACTCCTTCTCTAGAAAGGATCCATTCTTAGCAACGAATATCTTGCCTTCGGATCTGTGATAGAAGGTGTACCCAACAGTCTCCTTTGGGTATCCTATGAAGACACATTTCTCCGATTTAGGTTCGAGCTTATCAGGTTGAAGTTTCTTCACATAAGCATCGCAACCCCAAACTTTAAGATATGACAACTTTGGTTTCTTGCCAAACCATAGTTCATAAGGCGTCGTCTCAACGGATTTCGATGGTGTCCTATTTAGAGTGAATGCAGCCGTCTCTAAAGCATAACCCCAAAACGATAGCGGTAAATCAATAAGAGACATCATAGATCGCACCATATCTAATAAAGTACGATTACGACGTTCGGACACACCATTACGCTGTGGTGTTCCGGGTGGCGTGAGTTGCGAAACTATTCCGCATTGTTTCAAATGTAGGCCAAACTCGTAACTCAAATATTCTCCTCCACGATCAGATCGTAGGAATTTTATTTTCTTGTTACGATGATTTTCAACTTCACTCTGAAATTCTTTGAACTTTTCAAATGTTTCAGACTTATGTTTCATTAAGTAGATATACCCATATCTGCTCAAATCATCTGTGAAGGTGAGAAAATAACGATATCCGCCACGAGCCTCAATATTCATCGGACCACATACATCTGTATGTATGATTTCCAACAAATCTGTTGCTCTCTCCATAGTTCCGGAGAACGGTGTTTTGGTCATCTTGCCCATGAGGCACGGTTCGCAAGTACCAAGTGATTCATAATCAAGTGATTCCAAAAGTCCATCAGTATGGAGTTTCTTCATGCGCTTTACACCGATATGACCCAAACGGCAGTGCCACAAATAAGTTGCACTGTCATTATCAACTCTGCATCTTTTGGCATTGACATTATGAATATGTGTATCACTACTATCGAGATTCATTAAAAATAGACCACTCTTCAAGGGTGCATGACCATAAAAGATATTATTCATATAAATAGAACAACCATTTTTCTCTGATTTAAATGAATAACCGTCTCGCATTAAACAAGATCCAGATATAATGTTCATGCTCAACGCTAGCACCAAATAACAATTATTTAGGTCTAAAACTAATCCCGAAGGTAGATGTAGAGGTAGCGTGCCGACGGCGATCACATCGACTTTGGAACCATTTCCCACGCGCATCGTCACCTCGTCCTTAGCCAATCTTCGCTTAATCCGTAGCCCCTGTTTTGAGTTGCAAATATTAGCAACAGAACCAGTATCAAATACCCAGGTGCTACTGTGAGTATTAGTAAGGTACACATCAATAACATGTATATCACATATACCTTTGTTAACCTTGCCATCCTTCTTTTCCGCCAAATACTTGGGGCAGTTCCGCTTCCAGTGACCAGTCTGCTTACAGTAGAAGCACTCAGTTTCAGGCTTAGGTCCAGAATTGGATTTCTTCTCCTGAACAGCAACTTGCTTGCTGTTCTTCTTGAAGTTCCCTTTCTTCTTCCCTTTGCCCTTTTTTCTTGAAACTAGTGGTTTTACTGACCATCAACACTTGATGCTCCTTTTTGATTTCTACCTCCGCTGCCTTTAGCATTGTGAAGAGCTCGGGAATTGTCTTATCCATCCCTTGCATGTTATAGTTCATCACGAAGCTCTTGTAGCTTGGTGGCAGTGATTGAAGAATTCTGTCAATGACGCTATCATCCGAAAGATTAACTCCCAGTTGAATCAAGTGATTATTATACCCAGACATTTTGAGTATATGTTCACTGACAGAACTATTCTCTTCCATCTTGCAGCTATAGAACTTATTGGAGACTTCATATCTCTCAATTCGGGCATTTGCCTGAAATATTAACTTCAACTCCTGGAACATCTCATAAGCTCCATGACGTTCAAAACGTCGTTGAAGACCCGGCTCTAAGCCGTAAAGCATGGCACATTGAACAATTGAGTAGTCATTAGCTTTGCTCTGCCAGACGTTCATAACTTCTGGCGTTGCTCTTGTAGGAGGCCCGGCACCTACCGGTGCTTCTAGGACGTAATTCTTCTGTGCAGCAATGAGGATAATCTTCAAGTTACGGACCCAGTCCGTGTAATTGCTACCATCATCTTTTAACTTAGCTTTCTCAAGGAACGCATTAAAATTCAACGGAACAACAGCACGGGCCATTTATCTACAATTAACATAGACAAGCAAGATACTATCAGGTACTAAGTTCATGATAAATTTAAGTTCAATTAATCATATTACTTAAGAACTCCCACTTAGATAGACATCCCTCTAATCATCTAAGTGATTACGTGATCCAAATCAAATAAACCATGTCCGATCATCACATGAGACGGAGTAGTTTCAATGGTGAACATCACTATGTTGATCATATCTACTATATGATTCACACTCGACCTTTCGGTCTCCGTGTTCCGAGGCCATATCTGCATATGCTAGGCTCGTCAAGTTTAACCTGAGTATTCCGTGTGTGCAACTGTTTTGCACCCGTTGTATTTGAACGTAGAGCCTATCACACCCGATCATCATGTGGTGTCTCAGCACGAAGAACTTTCGCAACGGTGCATACTCAGGGAGAACACTTTTATCTTGAAATTTTAGTGAGGGATCATCTTATAATGCTACCGTCAATCAAATCAAGATAAGATGCATAAAAGATTAACATCACATGCAATCAATATAAGTGATATGATATGGCCATCATCATCTTGTGCTTGTGATCTCCATCTCCGAAGCACCGTGCTCGTGATCTCCATCTCCGAAGCACCGTCATGATCACCATCGTCACCGGCGTGACACCTTGATCTCCATCGTAGTATCGTTGTCGTCTCACCAACTTATTGCTTTTACGACTATCGCTACTGCTTAGTGATAAAGGAAAACAATTACATGGCGATTGCATTGCATACAATAAAGCGACAACCATATGGCTCCTGCCAGTTGCCGATAACTCGGTTACAAAACATGATCATCTCATATGATAAAATATAGCATCATGTCTTGACCATATCACATCACAACATGCCCTGCAAAAACAAGTTAGACGTCCTCTACTTTGTTGTTGCAAGTTTTACGTGGCTTCTACGAGCTTAGCAAGAACCGTTCTTACCTACGCATCAAAACCACAACGATAGTTTGTCAAGTTGGTGCTGTTTTAACCTTCGCAAGGACCGGGCGTAGCCACACTCGGTTCAACTAAAGTGAGAGAAACAGACACCCGCCAGTCACCTTTAAGCAACGAGTGCTCCGAACGGTGAAACCAGTCTCGCGTAAGCGTACGCGTAATGTCGGTCCGGGCCGCTTCATCTCACAATACCGCTGAACCAAAGTATGACATGCTGGTAAGCAGTATGACTTATATCGCCCACAACTCACTTGTGTTCTACTCGTGCATAGCATCAACGCATAAAACCAGGCTCGGATGCCATTGTTGGGGAACGTAGTAATTTCAAAAAAATTCCTACGCACACGCAAGATCATGGTGATGCATAGCAATGAGAGGGGAGAGTGTTGTCCACGTACCCTCGTAGACCGAAAGTGGAAGCGTTATTCACAACGCGGTTGATGTAGTCGTACGTCTTCACGATCCGACCGATCAAGTACCGAACGCACGGCACCTCCGAGTTCACACACGTTCAGCTCGATGACGTCCCTCGAACTCCGATCCAGCCGAGAGTTGAGGGAGAGTTTCTCAGCACGACGGCGTGGTGACGATGATGATGTTCCAACCGACGCAGGGCTTCGCCTAAGCTCCGCAACGTATTATCGAGGTGTAATATGGTGGAGGGGGGCACCGCACACGGCTAAAGATCTCAGGATCAATTGTTGTGTCTCTGGGGTGCCCCCTGCCCCGTATATAAAGGAGCAAGGGGGAGGCAGCCGGCCAGGGAGAGGCGCGCCAAAGAGGGGGAGTCCTACTCCCGGTGGGAGTAGGACTCCTCCTTTCCTTGTGGGAGTAGGAGAAGGGAAGGGGGAAGGAGAAAGAAGGAAGGGGGCGCCCCCCCTCCCTAGTCCAATTCTGACTAGCCCATGGGGAGGGGTGCGGCCACCCTTTGGGGTCTTCCTCTCCTTTCCCGTATGGCTCATTAAGGCCCAATACGAATTCCCGTAACTCTCCGGTACTCCAAAAAATACCCGAATCAGTCGGAACCTTTCCGAAGTCCGAATATAGTCGTCCAATATATCGATCTTTACGTCTCGGCCATTTCGAGACTCCTCGTTATGTCCCCGATCTCATCCGGGACTCCGAACTCCTTCGGTACATCAAAACGCAATAAAACTGTCATCGTAACGTTAAGCGTGCGGACCCTACGGGTTCGAGAAACTATGTAGACATGACCGAGACACCTCTCCGGTCAATAACCAATAGCGGAACCTGGATGCTCATATTGGCTCCACATATTCTACGAAGATCTTTATCAGTCAGACCGCATAACAACATACGTTGTTCCCTTTGTCATGGGTATGTTACTTGCCCGAGATTCGATCGTCGGTATCTCGATACCTAGTTCAATCTCATTACCGGCAAGTCTCTTTACTCGTTCCATAATACATCATCCCGCAACTAACTCATTAGTCACAATGCTTGCAAGGCTTATAGTGATGTGCATTACCGAGTGGGCCCAGAGATACCTCTCCGACAATCGGAGTGACAAATCCTAATCTCGAAATGCGCCAACCCAACAAGTACCTTTGGAGACACCTGTAGAGCACCTTTATAATCACCCATTTACGTTGTGACGTTTGGTAGCACACAAAGTGTTCCTCCGGTAAACGGGAGTTGCATAATCTCATAGTCATAGGAACATGTATAAGTCATGAAGAAAGCTATAGCAACACACTAAACGATCGGGTGCTAAGCTAACGGAATGGGTCAAGTCAATCACGTCATTCTCCTAATGAGGTGATCTCGTTAATCAAATGACAACTCATGTCTATGGCTAGGAAACATAACCATCTTTGATTAACGAGCTAGTCAAGTAGAGGCATACTAGTGACACACTGTTTGTCTAATATGTATTCACACATGTATTATGTTTCCGGTTAATACAATTCTAGCATGAATAATAAACATTTATCATGATATAAGGAAATAAATAATACTTTATTATTGCCTTTAGGGCATATTTCCTTCAACGATATGACCGAGGTGTGTAACTATGGAGGGGGCACCGCACACGGTTAAGAGAAACTTGTGTGTCTTTGGGGTGCCCCCTGCCCCCGTATATAAAGGAGGGAGGAGGAGGCCGGCGGCCAGGGAGGAGGCCCGCCATAGGGGAGAGTCCTACTTGGACTCCCAGTCCAAGTAGGATTCGCCCCCCTTTCCTATTCCAACGAGGAGAAGGAGGGAAGGAGGGGGGCGCTGTCGTGGATCTAAGACTGACAGTAGAATGGGGGGTAGGTATGTAGAGGCAAGATCCTAGCTATGGCGACGTTGTACACACGAGTTTTACGAGTTCAGGCCCTTCTCAGAAGAAGTTACAGCCCTACGTCTCGGAGCCCGGAGGCGGTCGACTGGATTATGCGTGTGTGTGTTACAGGGGGTGCGAACCCTTGTGCCTGTGGAGGGGGTGGCTTATATAGAATGCGCTAGGACCCCAGCCAGCCCACGTTACAAAGGGTTTAAGGTACATCAAGAGGGGGGCGTTACTAGTAACGCCAGTAATAAAGAGACATAATGACCATTAAAGCTATGTTGTAATATCCGACCGTTGCAGTGCGGAGTGGCTTTAGATCTTCTGGCGGTCGAGTGACAGTCTCCATGGTCGAGTGACTTCAAGTCTTCCGAGTGGAATGCCTCATGGTCGAGTGGATGATGACTCCTCTTTGAATGCTTCTGGTTTTAGGGTGATGTCCTAGGGGAGGGTGTCTAGGTCAGGCCTATGACCCTACCCTAGGTACATAGTTTCATCATTAGCCCCCGAATGGTTCAGGGTTTGAGTGGAGAAGGAGTTGATAATCTCTCTGATTCAACCTTTGCGCTTCAGAAACGTCTTGTCCAGGGATCAAATGAACAATCATGATGACTTCAACTTCTTGTTCAGTCGCCTTGATCCATTCTTGGTTTTGTCGAGTGAACTTTCATTGTTAAGCTTCGAGTGTTGATATGGGAAAAATCTTCCGTCTGACGGGTTGTTCTGCTATCTGCGGATTTTGCGGGATTCGAATTTCGGGAAGCGCGTCGGGCGGAGGAGGCCGCAGTAATCAGGATGGATTAGGCAGGGCCGCCTCGATCTCCATGCTGCCTTTTTCGCCATGTATCGCGTGCGTGAATGTTGCGGGATTTGATCGGATCGCCTGGGCCCACGAGTCAGCCACTCGGAAGTAACCTCATATAAGGCGTCGGATGAGGGTTTTCGCACAGTGCGTTCCCATTCTTCCCCTTCCTCCTCCGCTTTCTCCACCGCATCTGCCTCTGTTCTCGGCGCCATCACTCCGTTTGAACCCGGTCTGCTGCAATGGGGACGGAGAAGACGGTGGCGTTGGAGCGCGCTAAGAAAGCGACGGCGAAGGCGAAGGGGAAGAAGACCAGCCGGGGCGGATCTTCGTCGAGGTCCGGCCTGCCGCCCGGCTGGATCCAGGGCGACTGGATTCGCTCGGCGATCCGTCAAGATGACATCGATGATCTGGTCGAGGGGGGACTGATCCCCCACCAATCGGCGCGGCTCCCGGGGGACGAGGTCGAGCCGCGGCCGCAGGACGGTGAGTGTGTTCTCCTCGCTACTCACGTCGACCGCGGGTTTTCTTTGCCTCCCCATCCTTTCTTTCGAGGTTTCTTGAACTTCTTTGCGGTGCAACTCCAGCACTTTTCCCCAAACACCATCGTGTATCTTGCTGCTTTCGTGTCCATGTGCGAGAACTTCCTGGGTTGTCGACCACACTGGGGTCTCTTCAAGCACATATTCACGTGTCGTTCTCAGTCGGTCAAGAAGGCCAACCCGAGTGACGAGAGGACGCATGTGATCCAGATGTGCGGGGGTCTTGGAATTCAGATGAGGGGTAAAAGCTCTTTCCCAGCCATGATCCTTCCCGAGTCGGTCCGAGGGTGGCAGTCGACCTGGTTCTACTGCAAGGACCAGCCAACTCCAGGACAGCCGACTGGACTTCCCCCCTTTCCATGGCCCGAGTGGAGAAGCCCTCCGCCTTGAAAGTGACCCCAGAGGAGAAGGCGCAGGTGAAGGTGCTGGTCGAGCGAGTAGTTCAGCTTGTCCGTGATGGGGTAACCGGCATGGATCTGTTGGAGGTCTTCCTCAGGCGACGCATTCAACCACTTCAAGCTCGTGACCATCCGATGTGGATGTATTCCGGCACTGACGACACCACTCGGATCCATCCAGAGGAAGTTGATGAAGCTACGTTGGAGGGGTGGCTGAGGGGTATTACTGGCAACAAAGATAACCCTAGGGGATCCAGGAGGATCCCTCCACTCAACAACACGTACGAAACAGACAAGGTACAACTCCAAATGGTCGAGTGTCTTCTTGATTTATCAAGTAACTATTTGCTGTTACCCGGCTGATTTCTGTCTTGATTGTTGTCTTCCAAGCCCTGACTGAGATGTACTAGATGCCCAACGGGGAGCAGGAGCAGGACCCAGAGGGAGAGGCGAGCGGAGGCGAGAGCGGCGAGTGGCATTCTGATGGTGAAGAGGACGATGATAGCGACGACCCGAGCGATGAAGAAGAGGTCGACTCTCCTCCCCATAGGGAAAGGTGATCCAAGCTCACTCACGATCCAGCAAGCGTCCGCGGCAAAGCGACCGCGCAAACCGGGCAGTCATCAAAGCGCCCTCGGACGTCCTCTCCAGCGCCGACTGAAAAGGCACCGAAGCAACCGAAAGCTGCACCATCCAAACCGCCGAAATCCTTGCCCAAGATCAAAGTGGCCATCCCCATTGCTTCCGGGTATTAGTTGGACTTGATTTCTTGGTTTAGTGTGAATTTGGATTTGAGTCGACTCATTTCAACAGACATGACCGACTGAATTCTGGAATTTGCAGTGCTGCTACCTCTGGGACTTCTGCTTACAAGAATGAGGACGAGGAAATGGAGGATGCAGTCACCTCTAATCCGAGTACCACTCTCATAATCTTGTCTTTATTTTCTCGACCGTTTCGTTGGTCGACTGAATTCTGGTGGTCGATCTTTTTCGTAGCTCTTCCCAATGTCATTGACCTTCCGGATGACGATGAAGATGTGCCGCTGAGGCCCTGGAAAAGAGGAAGCAGGAAGACGTCAGCTGACATGCCGCCTCTGTCGATGCCGGTGATGGAACCGGTGATCCAGGAAGCCGGTGACACCAATCGGACTGCTGTGACTTTTGCCATACCGCCGACGAGTGCTCAGTCTTCAGCATCGACTGCCCAGACTCCAGTCGATCCATCTTCACTCTTCGCCGCACATCACGTCCCAGAGGACCAAGCGGGTGCTGCCAAGGAGGCTATTCGCCAAGCGAGCATCATGATGGAGCGGATGAAGGTGATCCGAGAGGCTAGCCAAGCTGCTTACGACGCCAGTTCAGCACTTCAGAGCAACGTCCAGGTTAGTTGATCACCGACTGACCCTTCAGCTTGCCGCTTGTTCTGTTAGGATATGGTACCTGAAAACTTTCTTGGAGGAATCTTACCATCGGTCTGCGTTTTGCATTTGTCCACCCACTGGGTGTTTTGACTTGTCACTAAGTAAACTTGCACTTTGAGCTGACTATGTTGTTGTCGATTGAATTTTTGAACCAGTGGGGGCACGCTGAGTGCACCCACTGGGTGTAGTCCCCAAGACCATAGTTGACTGCGGGCAGTTGACTGTGGTCTGAGAATCGGAATTTCCTCACTTGTCCTGGACGGACCATGACGAGTGGAACCTGAACCAGTGGGGGCACGCTAAGTGCACCCACTGGGTGTAGTCCCCGAGACCGTGGTCGACTGCGGGCAGTCGACTATGGTCTGAGAACAACTTTTTTTACACTCAACCTGGACAGACCATGTCGAGTGGAAACTGGACCAGTGGGGGCACGCTAAGTGCACCCAGTGGGTGTAGTCCCCGAGACTACTGTTGGATGTTTGATTCGGCAATAGTCTTAGAATTTGTTGACTTTAACGCTTTATCACTCCGAAATAACCGATATTTTCATCTGTCGACTGACTTGTTCTTTGATCGCAGAAATCTTGTGAACTTGGACCTCGTTTTGCTGATCTGGAGCAGAAGCAGATTCAGCTCAATCTTGATCTGGAGCTGGCCAAGACAAATCTGCAGAAAGCCAAGGACGAAGCCGTTGGTAAGAAAGACTTGTCGTCTGATTTATCTATGAACCGGATTTCATTCTTCTTTTTCTGAACCAAGCATTGTTTCTTTCAGACAAACTGAACCAAGCTCTGGCGAAAAAGGATCAAGATCTAGCGGCCGCACAGAAAACAACTGATGAGAAAACTGCACTCGCTGAATAGAAGCTAGCTTCAGTCGGCAAACTGGAGGAAGAAAATGCCAAGCTAAAAACTGCCCTTGACGAAGCCAATAAGGAAGCGACTCGCCTGAAGAAGGACAAGAACAATCTGAATGAGAAGATGTAAGGCATTGCTCGCAAGAGGGACGATCTAGAGAACTATCTGGGAGGTCTTGCTAAGAAGCTGTTCGTCATGCTTGAAGGTATTTTCTTTGACCCGACTGACTTGTTACTGTCGAATCGACATACAACCACTGACTCATCCTTGAATTGCGCATGCAGAATTTTGCCGGAACTTTGAGGAAGAAACCGGGCGAATTGAAACAAGTTTGGACCCCATCAACTCTCCAGTGAAGGATGAGGCTGCCATGAACGTACTCCGACTGGAATCTCGCATTGCTAGTGTCGTCGACTATCTCGCTCGACTGAAAGACGCAATGTCGCGGATCGACACAGCTCTCTGGCCAATGGCGACGCTCCAGAACGACCTTGAGTCTCTGATGACTCGGCTCAATGAGGTTCCCGGTCGAGTGCAAGAATGGAAGAAGTCTTCTGCCCGGTGCGGCGCTGATGTGGCTCTATCCCTGGTTCGTGTCCACTGCAAGAAAGCGCGAGAAGAGAAGCTGGCAGCGATCAAGGTTGCCACTACCAAGAGGCACGACTTCCAATCTTTCATGGAGACCTTCATTGCTGCTGCCACTCGGATTGCTGACGGAATCGACCTGGACGAATTCGTCGAGCCTGCTAGCCCTCCTCCTGCGGAGTGAACAAACTTTTATGCCCACTTTAAATTTGCCTCCGAATGCCGAGTGATTTTGTAACCATTAAACTCCTTCGGGCTTGATGCCCGAGTACTTTAATCCGTGGTCTGGAACCTTAGGATTTATCCGAACTTGGTCTATCTCTGAAATATGCTTGTGTTTACTGCCGAGTGGAACTTGTCCTTCACTCGGAATAACCTTTGTACTTGAGATGCAGCTCTAAGGAAGGGATTCCAGTCGTCCTGCATCTCGTCGACCTTGTGGATAGGGATGGAGCGTACGTTATACTTGTGGCGTAGCTCCGAGGAGAAGGTTACAGTCGACCTGCACCTCGTCGTCCTTGCGAATGGGGATGGAGCGTACGTTGTACTTGTGACATAGCTCCGAGGAGAAGGTTGCAATCAACCTGCACCTCGTCGTCCTTGCGGATGGGGATGGAGCATACGTTGTACTTGTGACGTAGCTCCGAGGAGAAGGTTGCAATCGACCTGCACCTCGTCATCCTTGCGGATAGGGATGAGTTTCAAACTTAGGCGAGTACTGGACTGCAGCTAAGCCTCCGAGTGGGAGGGTTGCTCACCACTCGGTAGGATTTTTAAAACTTAGGCGAGTACTGGACTGCAGCTAAGCCCCCGAGTGAGAGGCTTGCTCTCCACTCGGTAGGATTTTTAAAACTTAGGCGAGTACTGGACTGCAGCTAAGCCCCCGAGTGGGAGGGTTGCTCACCACTCGGTAGGATTTTTCAAACTTAGGCGAGTACTGGACTGCAGCTAAGCCCCCGAGTGAGAGTGTTGCTCACTACTTGGTAGGATTTTTAAAACTTAGGCGAGTACTGGACTGCAACTAAGCCCCCGAGTGGGAGGATTGCTCACCACTCGATAGGATTTTTTTTAAAACTTAGGCGAGTACTGGACTGCAGCTAAGCCCCCGAATGAGAGGGTTGCTCACCACTCGGTAGGATTTTTAAAACTTAGGCGAGTACTGGACTGCAGCTAAGCCGCCGAGTGGGAGGATTGCTCACCACTCGGTAGGATTTTTAAAACTTAGGCGAGTACTGGACTGCAGCTAAGTCCCCGAGTGAGAGGCTTGCTCATCACTCGGTAGGATTTTTAAAACTTAGGCGAGTACTGGACTGCAGCTAAGCCCCCGAGTGGGAGGATTGCTCACCACTCGGTAGGATTTTTTTAACTTAGGCGAGTACTGGACTGTAGCTAAGCCCCCGAGTGAGAGGCTTGCTCATCACTCGATAGGATTTTTAAAACTTAGGCGAAATAGATCCGCAGCTAAGCCCCCGAGTGAGAGGCTTGCTCACCACTCGGTAGGATTTTATAAACTTAGGCGAAACAGATTCGCAGCTAAGCCCCCGAGTGAAAGGCTTGCTCATCACTCGGTAGGATTTTATAAACTTAGGCGAAACGGATTCGCAGCTAAGACACCCACTGGGGGATTTCAGATACAAACATAAGCAACGACAATCATTTTAGAAGACTGTAAAACTCTTGTCTTTGATAAACAAACTACAAAGGTACTTCTTATTACATCTCAACAGACTGAGTGCTTAAGTATAAAAGGAGCGGAGCAGCTCCGCATTCCAAGCACGCGGCTCGTCTTTCTTGTGGTCGACATTGTAGAGGTGGTACGCTCAGTTGTGGAGCACTCTGGTGACAATGAAGGGGCCTTCCCAGGCAGGAGCAAGCTTGTGTGGTTTCTGCTGATCCACTCGAAGAACCAAGTCTCCCTCTTGAAATGCTCGACCCCTCACGTTTCTGGCATGGAATCGACGCGGGTCTTGCTGATAGATGGTTGACCGGATCAAGGCCATCTCTCTTTCCTCTTCTAGGAGATCAACTGCATCTTGCCGTGCCTGTTCTGCTTCATCTTCTGAGAAAAGCTCGACTCGGGGCACATTGTGGAGCAAGTCACTCGGAAGTACAGCTTCAGCTCCATAAACCAAGAAGAATGGAGTTCTGCCAGTCGACCGATTGGGAGTCGTCCTCAGTCCCCACAACACTGATGGAAGTTCATCGACCCAGGCTCCTGCTGCGTGTTCGAGATCACGCATCAGTCGGGGTTTCAGTCCTTTGAGAATCAATCCGTTTGCTCTTTTAGCTTGTCCATTCGACTGGGGGTGGGCGACTGAAGCATAGTCGACTCGAGTACCTTGAGAAGCACAGAAGGCTCTGAACTCATCATAATCGAAGTTCGACCCATTGTCAGTGATGATGTTGTGTGGAACACCATATCTGAATGTTAATTCTCTGATGAAACTGACAGCAGTACTGGCTTCAAGGTTTTTGATAGGCTTGGCTTCAATCCATTTGGTGAACTTGTCGACTGCTACAAGCACATGAGTGAAGCCGCTCCTACCAGTCCTCAGAGGTCCAACCATATCCAATCCCCAAAGCAAAGGGCCGGACGAGTGGAATGGTCTTCAAGGACGACGCAGGCTTGTGAGACATGTTGGAGTAAAACTGGCAACCTTCACATTTGTCGACTATTTCTTTTGCCATCTCATTTGCTCGTGGCCCGTAAAATCCCGCTCGGTATGCTTTGGCCACAATGGTCCGAGAGGACGCATGGTGACCACAGGTCCCCGAGTGGATGTCATTGAGGATCACTCGACCTTCTTCTGGTGTTATGCCTTTCTGGCAGAATCCAGTCACACTTTCTCTGAACAACTGTCCTGTTATCACAGTATAGGCTTTGGATCGACGGACGATCTGTCGAGCCTCTTCTTCATCCTCTGGGAGTTCCTTTCTAAGAATGTACGCGATATATGGTACTGTCCAATCGGGAGTGATGAGCAAAACCTCCATGATCAAGTCGACCACGGCTGGAACCTCGATTTCAGTCGGATCAGTGGCACTCTTTGGTTGTGGGGGCTCTTCAGTGAAAGGATCTTCTTGAACTGAAGGTGAATGAATATGTTCCAAGAACACATTGCTGGGAATGGCTTCCCTCTTGGAACCTATCTTTGCCAGATCATCAGCTGCTTGATTTTTTAGTCGGTGTATGTGTTGGAGCTCTAACCCCTCGAACTTCTTTTCTAACTTTCTCACTGCATTGCAATAACCAGTCATAGCTGGGCTTCTGACGTCCCACTCCTTCATCACTTGATTGACCACTAAATCCGAGTCGCCATAGACCATGAGGCGACGGACGCCGAGTGAAATGGCCATACGCAACCCGTACAGAAGTGCCTCATATTCAGCTTTGTTGTTGGAGGAGTCAAAGTGAATCTAGAGAACATAGCTGAGTTTGTCACCACCGGGGGATACCAACACCACCCCAACACCAGAACCATTCAGCATCTTAGATCCATCGAAGAACATGGTCCAATGCTCCGGGTGAATCTGAGTCGGAAGTTGCTGTTCGATCCACTCGGCGAGGAAATCTGCTATTGCTTGGGACTTGATAGCTTTCTTTGCCTCAAACTTGATATCCAAGGGAAGGAGTTCAATCGCCCACTTTGCCACTCGACCAGTTGCATCTCCGTTGTTCAGAATCTTTGATAATGGAGCGTCGCTGACGACTGTAATGGAATGATCAGAGAAATAGTGTGCAACCTTCTTTGTGGTCATGTAAATCCCATAAACAAGCTTCTGATAATGTGGATATCTTTGCTTTGATGGAGTCAGAACTTCAGAAACATAATATACTGGGCGCTGAACTTTATAGGCTTTTCCTTCTTCTTCCCGCTCGACCGTGAGTGAGTACTGTACTGACAACTTGTCCAGTGGCTGCAATGTAAAGCAGTAAAGGCTCTTTGTTGATTGGGGCAGCGAGCACCGGCTGGGTGGAAAGCAGGGCTTTGAGCTCTACAAACGCTGCATCAGCTTCGGGAGTCCACTCGAACTTATCAGACTTCTTCATCAGTCGGTAAAGAGGCAATGCCTTTTCACCGAGGCGAGAAATGAATCGACTCAAGGCGGCCAAACAACCAGTAAGCTTTTGGACATCGTGCACACGCACAGGGCGTTTCATCCGGAGTATAGCACCAACTTTCTATGGGTTAGCGTCGATCCCTCGTTCGGAAACGAGGAAACCGAGAACTTTCCGCCAGGAACTCCGAATGTGCACTTTGATGGATTAAGCTTGATATCATACCTTCTGAGGTTGGCAAAAGTTTCAGCAAGGTCAGCCAGCAGGTCGGAACCCTTACGTGCCTTGACCACAATGTCATCCATGTATGCTTCCACATTCCAACTGATTTGAGTGAGCAAACACTTCTGAATCATCCTCATGAATGTGGCTCCGGCGTTCTTCAAGCCGAATGGCATGGTGACGTAACAAAAGCAACCGAATGGAGTGATGAAAGCCATTTTTATCTCATCGGTTCCATACAGTCGGATCTGATGATACCCGGAATAGGCGTCCAGAAAAGACAATCGCTCACACCCCGCAGTCGAGCCGACGATTTGTTCGATGCGGGGGAGAGGAAAATGAAATGCACATGCGAAGTGAATCATCCTTCTTGGGGACCATGACAACATTGGCGAGCCACTCGGAGTGGTAGATTTCTCGGATGAACTCAGCTGCAAGGAGCCGAGCCACTTCTTCACCAATTGCTTTTCTCTTCTGTACGGCGGACCGTCGAAGATGTTCCTTGACTGGTTTTACCTTCGAGTCGACTCGCAAACGATGCTCAGCCAGTCCCCTGGGTACACCCGGCATGTTAGAAGGTTTCCATGCGAAGATGTCCCAGTTCTCACGGAGGAACTAGACGAGCGCTTCTTCCTATTTGCTGTCGAGTGAAGTTGAAATATGAGTAGGAGCAGCACTAGGATCGGTCGGGTGAATATGAATCGGCTTGGTTTCACCGGACGACTGAAATGCAGAATCAGTGGCAGGCTTCTTGGAGTGGAACAAATCACTCGGATCTGCGTTCTTCTGGTATTCTTGCATTTCGACTGCTGCCATTTGTGCATCGGCGATTTTTGAGCCTTTCTGGAAGCACTCTTCTTCCTTGTGTCGATTGCTAGTGATAGTGATCACTCCTCTGGGACCAGGCATTTTCAACTTGAGGTACACGTAACATGGTCGAGCCATGAAACGTGCATAAGCAGGCCTACCCAGAATAGCATGATAAGCACTCTGGAAATCCACCACTTCAAATGTCAACTTTTCCTTGCGGTAATTCTTGGAATCACCGAAAACCACATCAAGTGCAATCTGGCCGAGTGATTCGGCTTTCTTGCCAGGTATGATGCCATGGAAACTCATATTACTTTCACTAAGCTTGGACATCGGAATGCCCATTCCCTTCAAGGTCTCAGCATACAAGATATTCAGGCCACTACCACCATCCATTAGCACTTTAGTCAGTCGAGTGCCTTCAACAACTGGGTCGACCACCAGCGCTTGCCTCCCAGGGGTGGCTATATGTGCTAGATGGTCTGACTGGTCGAATGTGATGGTAGTCTGGGACCACTTCAAATAACTCAGTATTGCCGGAGCAACCATGTTCACCTCTCTGTTAATAACTTTCAGTCGACTTTTGCTTTCAACATCAGCAAAAATCATCAGAGTGAAATTGACATTGGGAAAACCATCATCATCTTCTTCCCTATCCTCACCCTTGTCTGACTCCTTTTCCTTCTCCTTGGGTTGTTTCTCTTGGAACTGCTGGATCAGGAGCTGACACTGTCGAGTGGTGTGTTTTAGGGTAAATGAGATTACCCTCTTCATCTTTTTTGGTATGAATGTGGCACGGTAAATCCAACACAGCATTCCCATCTTGATCTTTAACTTTCTTAGGGTTCCATGGCCCTTTGGGCTTCCCTTTGAACTTCCCTTGAGCCACAACTAAAGCTTCACCAGGAGCAGCTGGTTCGGCCTTGCGTTTCTGTTTCCGACTGGAATTCCCTCCTCCGGTTTCTTGGGCGACTATTTTGTGCTTGCCACTCCGGAGCCGGTCTTCCTCTTCACCATTGGCATACTTGGTGGCGATCTCCATCATCCGACTCAGGGACATATCCCATGTCCGACCAAACTTCAGGTTCAAATCTCTGTACTTAACACCCTCCTTGAAGGCACAAACTGCTTGGTGATCTGACACATTCTCCACTGTGTGGTGCAATGTGATCCATCTCTGGATATAACCTCTCAAGGTCTCATTCGGTTTCTGCACACAGGACTGCAACTCTTAACCCTGCTGGTCATTTGCATGTACCTTCAAAGGTTCTAACAAACACTCGGGCAAGTTCCTCCCAACTATATATGCTGCCAGGTGCTAACTAATTCAACCATGCTCTGGCTGAGCCTTCCAACATCAGAGGAAGGTGCTTCATGGCCACTTCATCATTGCCGCCACCGATCTGTACAGCCACTCGGTAGTCCTCGAGCCAAGTGTCAGGCTTGGACTCACCGGTGAACTTGCTGACTCCAGTCTCCAACCTGAAGTTGGGAGGAATCACTGCTGCTCTGATGGCTCTGCTGAAACACTCGGGACCTGAAACATGCACTCTGCTGCCAGCCGGATAATCCCTATCATGGCCTTCTCTGTGTGCTCTGTTCCTGTCAACCAGACCTTGAACGAGAATAGATCTCGCATCAAAGCCCGGCTCTCTGGGGTCAACTGGAATTCTTCGTCCGCCACTGTGAGGGCGTCTGTCATCGTGTTGTCGAGGCACATATGACCCACTCCTCGGGGGAGGCGTGAGTATCGTCGTCGAGTCGGTGATCATACTGCTCACGGTTTCTGTACTGATCTCGCCGGTCTCCATGTCCCTCACGCCGCGGAGGCGATCTCGGCCTGTGAGCCGACTGAACGGTGTCTGCCATCACAGATCTGCTATGAATCCTATTCCGTGACTGAGATACTGATGTCTTCTGCTCTCCCGCTGCCCGGAGTAAAGCCCAGATCTGCATCAAACCTCTGCCAGCTTCCGACTGGGAAGGCTGAATTGACCCTGCTATTCGGGCTGCAGCTGTGAGATTCTGAATTGGAGTTCGGTATACCTGAGTTGGAGGCAGAAAAAGTAGTCATCAACTGGACACAGGAATCCGCTGCCGAGCACGCTCGTCGAGTGCTTGCTGGAGGTTCTCCAGTCAAGTGCGCTCAGCCAAGTTGGCTAGGCGCGCCTCCTCCAAGGCCCGGGCCTCGGGGGTTTCTCCAATGATAGGAGTGTGAAGTGCATCCATGTTACGGCGGCGAAGCTCTTCCCTCTGCTGCGAAGAGAGGGGCTCGGGGCGGTACTCCTCGTGGACGCGCGACAGATCGCCGCCGCCATCGCCACCATCGTCGCGGGGGAAGCCAGGAGGACTGCATGGTCCATTGACCATCAAGACTTCCGCCGCGGGGTCACTGCTGTCGCACTTGGATGCCGTCTCGACGGAGCCAGTCGAACAGGCCGTAGAGAGCGGGCTCGATTGCCGCGACTTGTGGAGTGGCCGACTAGCGAGCCACCGCGTGCCTCACCCACCGCTGGAGTTACGACCGACCGGAACGCTTGCGCTGGCGGACAGCAGGGAGCGAGGACGCCACAGGAGCCAACCGATACTGAGTCGACGGCTGCCGAAGAAGGACGACGCGGACGCACGCGCGAAAGTGTGTCGCCCCGCGGACGGGGAGCGCCTCGACGTCGAGCGGAGCTTCTTGGAGCCAGGCGGAGTCGTTGGCGACGAAGACGAGCGCGCCGAGACGGATCTCACGGCCCTTAGCCAATCCACCGCCGGAAACCATGATGATGGGAATCGGAAAAATTGCAACTTTACCAACAAGTCGCTAAGACACTTGCCCCACGGTGGGTGCCAACTGTCGTGGATCTAAGACTGACAGTAGAATGGGGGGTAGGTATGTAGAGGCAAGATCCTAGCTATGGCAAAGTTGTACACACGAGTTTTACGAGTTCAGACCCTTCTCAGAAGAAGTAACAGCCCTACGTCCCGGAGCCCGGAGGCGGTCGACTGGATTATGCGTGTGTGTGTGTGTTACAGGGGGTGCGAACCCTTGTGCCTGTGGAGGGGGGTGGCTTATATAGGGTGGGCCAGGACCCCAGCCAGCCCACGTTACAAAGGGTTTAAGGTACATCAAGAGGGGGGCGTTACTGGTAACGCCAGTAATAAAGAGACATAATGACCATTAAAGCTATGATGTAATGTCCGACCGTTGCAGTGCGGAGTGGCTTTAGATCTTCTGGCGGTCGAGTGACAGTCTCCATGGTCGAGTGACTTCAAGTCTTCCGAGTGGAATGCCTCATGGTCGAGTGGATGATGACTCCTCTTCGAATGCTTCTGGTTTTAGGGTGATGTCCTAGGGGAGGGTGTCTAGGTCAGGCCTATGACCCTACCCTAGGTACATAGCTTCATCAGGCGCCGCCCCCTCCTAGTCCAATTCGGACCAACCCTTGGGGGGGGCATGCGGCCACCCCTTGAGGCCCTTCTCTCCTTTCCCCTAAAGCCCATTAAGGCCCACTAACTCCCCGACGAATTCCCGTAACTCTCCAGTACTCCAAAAATACCCGAATCACTCAGAACCATTCCGATGTCCGAATATAGCCTTCCAATATATGAATCTTTACCTCTCGACCATTTCGAGACTCGTCGTCATGTCCGTGATCTCATCCGAGACTCCGAACAAACTTCGGTCATCAAATCACATAACTCATAATACAAATCGTCATCGAACGTTAAGCGTGCGGACCCTACGGGTTCGAGAACTATGTAGACATGACCGAGACACATCTCCGGTCAATAACCAATAGCGGAACCTGGATGCTTATATTGGCTCCTACATATTCTACGAAGATCTTTATCGGTCAAACCGCATAACAACATACGTTGTTCCCTTTGTCATCGGTATGTTATTTGCCCGAGATTCGATCGTTGGTATCATCATACCTAGTTCAATCTCATTACCAGCAAGTCTCTTTACTCGTTCCTTAATGCATCACCCCGCAACTAACTCATTAGTCACATTGCTTGCAAGGCTTATAGTGATGAGCATTACCGAGAGGGCCTAGAGATACCTCTTCGAAATACGGAGTGACAAATCCTAATCTCGATCTATGCCAACTCAACAAGCACCATCGGAGAAACCTGTAGAGCATCTTTATAATCACCCATTTACGTTGTGACGTTTGATAGCACACAAGGTGTTCCTCTGGTATTTGGGAGTTGCATAATCTCATAGTCAGAGGAACATGTATAAGTCATGATGAAAGCAATAGCAATAAAACTAAACGATCATTAATGCTAAGCTAACGGATGGGTCTTGTCCATCACATCATTCTCTAATGATGTGATCCCGTTCATCAAATGACAACACATGTCCATGCTCAGGAAACTTAACCATCTTTGATTAACGAGCTAGTCTAGTAGAGGCATACTAGGGACACTCTGTTTGTCTATGTATTCACACATGTACTAAGTTTCCGGTTAGTACAATTCTAGCATGAATAATAAACATTTATCATGATATAAGGAAATATAAATAACAACTTTATTATTGCCTCTAGGGCATATTTCCTTCACAACGGGTTTAGCATCAGGTTCCATATTAATCTTGTGCTGACATAGAGTGGGACTAATGCCGTTTAAGTCAGCAAGAGTATGTCCAATAGCGTCTCGGTGCTTCCTTAGAACCTTCAATAATCTTTCTTCTTCATGTTCTGAAAGGTTAGCACTAATAATAACAGGATATATCTTATTTTCATCAAGATAAGCATATTGCAAAGTGTCTGGCAATTGTTTTAATTCAAACACAGGATCACCTTTAGGTGGAGGAGGACCTCCTAGAGTTTCAATAGGCAAATTGTGTTTAAGCAGAGGACGTTGTTCAAAGAAAATATCATCTATTTCATTTCTTTCATGCATATGTAAATCATTTTCATGGTCTAGCAAATATTGTTCTAAAGGATCACTAGGAGGCACAACAATAGAAGCAAGACCAATTATTTCATCCTTACTAGGCAATTCTTTTTCATGAAGCTTTCTACTAAACTTGGAAAAGTTAAACTCATGAGACTCACCACCAAAACTAACACCGACAGTTTGTTTCTCACAATCTATTTTAGCATTGACGGTGTTCAAGAAAGGTCTACCAAAGATAATGGGACAAAAGTCATCTTGTGGGGAACCAAGAACAAGAAAATCAGTAGGGTATTTTATTTTCCCACACAAAACTTCAACATCTCTAACAATCCCAAGTGGTGTGATGGTGTCTCTATTAGCAAGTTTAATAGTGGTGTCTATTTCCTCTATTTCAGCGGGTGCTATGTCATTCATAATTTATTGATATAAGGTAAAGGGAATAGCACTCACGCTAGCACCTATGTCACATAAACCATGATAATAGTGATCTCCTGTTTTAACTGAGACAACGGGCATGCCAACAACGGGTCTATGATTATCCGTTCTATCGGGTTTGGCGATTCTAGTAGCTTCATTACAGAAGTAAATAACATGACCATCTATATTTTTTTCCAATAGATCCTTAACCATAGCAACACTAGGTTCTACTTTAATTTGTTCATCAGGTTTAGGTATTCTAATATAACTTTTGTTGACCACAGTTGAAACTTTAGCACGTTCCTTTATTCTAACAGGGAAAGGTGGTTTCTCAATATAAGCAGTAGGAACAACTGGATCAACATTATAGAGTATAGTTTCCTGTTTAGCTAGTTCCGATTCTTTAATTTCTTCTTTAATAGGTGGGTGATATTTAAACTACTTCTCTTTGGGGAGATCAACATGAGTAGCAAATGATTCACAGAAAGAGGCTACTATCTCAGAGTCAAGTCCATATTTAGTGCTAAACTTTTGAAAAGCATTTGTATTCATAAAAGATTTAACATAATCATACTTAAGCTTAATACCCGACTCTTTACCTTCGTCGAGTTCCCAATCTTCAGAGTTGCATTTAATGCTTTCCAAAAGATCCCACCGGAATTCAATAGTCTTCTTAATAAAAGAACCAACACAAGAAGTATCAAGCATGGATCAATCATTATGAGAAAGCCGAGCATAAAAATTCTGGATAATAATTTCTCTTGAGAGCTCATGATTGGGGCATGAATATAACATTGACTTAAGCCCCCCCCCCCCAAGCTAGAGCAATACTTTCTCCTTCATGAGGCCAAAAATTATATATGTAATTTCGATCATGATGGACTAGATGCATAGGATAAATTTTTTGGTGGAACTCCAATTTCAATCGATTCCAATTCCAAGATCCAATATCATCGCATAGCCTATATCATGCCAATGCTTTTCCCTTCAAAGATAAAGGGAAAACCTTCTTCTTAACTTCATCTCCGGGTAAACCTGCAAGCTTAAACAATCCACAAATTTGTTCCACATTTATCAAGTGCATATCAGGATGTTCAGTTCCATCTCCTGCATAAGGATTAGCTAGCAGTTGTTCTATCATACCCGAAGGAATTTCATATTCAATATTTTTAGTAGGTGCGGTAGGTTGAGGGGTAGCTAATTGTGGTTCTAGTCGAGGTGAAGATACCCCGAACAAACCCCTCAAAGGATTGTTTTCCATAGTAACAAGTGACAATAAATTTCAGCACACTATATAAATGTTTCCTTACCAAATTCCACTTACCAAAGGCGTTTCACTCCCCGGCAACGGCGCCAGAAAATATCCTTGATGACCCACAAGTATATGGGATCAATTGTAGCTCTTTTCGATAAGTAAAGAGTGTCGAACCCAACGAGGAGCAGAAGGAAATGACAAGTGGTTTTTAGTAAGGTAATGTCCGCAACTGCTGAAATTGTAAGTAACAGAGTAGTTCGATAGCAAGATAATTTTTAACGGGCTAGTAACGATAATAGTAGCAAAAGTGCAGCAAGGTAGTCCATTCCTTTTGAGGCAAAGGACAGGCCAAAACGGTCTCTTATAATAGGCAAAGCGTTCTTGAGGGTACACGAGAATTTCATCTAGTGAATTTTATCATGTTGGTTCGATTTGTGTTCGCTACTTTGATAATTTGATATGTGGGTGGACCGGTGCTTAGGTGTTGTTCTTACTTGAACAAACCTCCTACTTATGATTAACCCTCTTGCAAGCATCCGCAATTAAGAGAAAAGTATTAAGAATAAATTCTAACCATAGCATTAAACTTTTGGATCCAATCGGTCCCTTACGGAATAGCGCATAAACTAGAGTTTAAGCTTCTGTGACTCTCGCAACCCATCATCTAATAACTACTCCACAATGCATTCCCTTAGGCCCAAACATGGTGAAGTGTCATGTAGTCGACGTTCACATGACACCACCAAGGGAATCACAACATACATACTATCAAAATATCATACACATATCAAGTTCACATGATTACTTGCAACATGATTTCTCCCGTGACCTCAAGAACAAAAGTAACTACTCACAAATGATAATCATGCTCAAGATCAGAGGAGTGTTAAATAGCATAATGGATCTGAACATATAATCTTCCACCAAATAAACCATATAGTAATCAACTACAAGATGTAATCAACACTACTAGTCACCCACAAGCACCAATCTGTAACAAGATTGAACACAAGAGATGAACTAGGGTTTGAGATGAGATGGTGCTGTTGAAGATGTTGATGGAGATTGCCCTCCCCAAGATGGGAGAGTTGTTGGTGATGATGATGACGATGGTTTTTCCCTCCGGGAGGGAAGTTCCCCCGACGGAATCGCTCTGCCGGAAGGCAAAAGTGCTCCTGCCCAAGTTCCGCCTAGAGACGGCGGCGCTCCGTCCCAAAAGTACTCTCCTTATTTCTTCTAGGTAAAAATGACCTATATACCAGAAGAAGGGCACCGGATGTGGGCCTGGGTGAGCACAACCCACCAGGGCGCACCTGGGCTCCCTGGCGCGCGCAGGTGGGTTGTGACCACCTGGTGGGCCCCCTCTGGTATTTATTTGCTCCAATATTCCTCAAATATTTCATAAAAAATCTCCGTGAAGTTTCAGCTTGTTTGGAGTTGTGCAGAATAGGTAGCCTGACGTAGCTCTTCCAGGTCCAGATTTCCAGCTACCGGAATTCTCCCTCTTTGTGTGTACCTTTCATATTATGAGAGAAAAGGCATTAGAATTACTCAAAAAAGCATTATTATGCATAAAAACATCATAAATAACAGTAGGAAAACATGATGCAAAATGGATGTATCAGCTACCTTGCTGTTTTTATATTTTCAGATTATAAAAACCTATATCTACCATCCATATTACACTTGTATCACCATCTCTTCGCCGAACTAGTGCACCTATACAATTTACCATTGTATTGGGTGTGTTGGGGACACAAGAGACTCTTTGTTATTTGGTTGCAGGGTTGTTTGAGAGAGACCATCTTCATCCTACTCCTCCCACGGATTGATAAACCTTAGGTCATCCACTTGAGGGAAATTTTCTACTGTCCTACAAAACTCTGCACTTTGAGGCCCAACAACGTCTACAAGAAGAAGGTTTCATAGTAGACATCAAGATCTTTTCTGGCGCCGTTGCCGAGGAGGTTAGTGCTTGGAGGTATATCTTTAGATCTTGCAATTGAATCTTTTAGTTTCTTGTTTTATCACTAGTTTAGTTTATAAAACAAAACTACAAAAAATGGATTTGAGGTTACCTCATATGCTTCATCTTTTTAACGTCTTTAGTGAGAATGATGGAAAGGAAATTGTGCTCAAGTGTTAGAAGAAGAAGTCAATAAGATGTTTGGCATAAAATATTTGAATGATGAGCATGATTGCAATTTTGTTAGTATGAATTCTATTAATATCCATGATGCTAATGATATGCAAAGCCACAAGCTTGGGGATGCTATGTTTGGTGAGTGTGATATTTTTTGTCCCCCAAGTTTTGATGAGAATATTTATTATGATGAAAGCATGCCTCCTACTTATGATGATTATATTGATGAAAGTGGGTTTGGAAGAGTGTCAACTTTAGGAAGTAATGATCCCACTATTTTGGAGGGTGTTGAATCTTATTGTGATAATTGTGGAAGTGGATTTGGACAGGTCATGACTTTATTTAGTGATGAATCCACTATTTCGGAAGAGGTTCCAATTGATTATGAGAACAAAGTTGCTATCTATGATGATTATTGTGATGGCATGTATGTTATAAAGAATAATGATAACCATGAAACTTGCCATCGTGATTTTAATTTTCAATTGGATTATGCCCCACATGATAGTTATTTTGTTGAGTTTGCTCCCACTTCTATTCATGAGAATAAATTTGCTTATGTGGAGAGTGATAAATATTCTATGCTTATGGATCATGAAAAGAATGCTTTATGTGATGGTTATATTGTGGAATTCATTCATGATGCCACTGAAAATTATTATGAGAGAGGAACATATGCTTCTACATATTGCAGTAATATCATGTTTCCTTTCTATGTGTTGAAAATCTTGAAGTTTTGCTTGTTTTATCTTCCTATGCTAGTTGATTCTTGTTCCCATAAATTATTTGCTCACAAAATCCCTATGCATAGGAAGTGGGTTAGACTTAAATGTTCTTATCATATGCTTCGTTATGCTCCCATTATGTTTCAATTCTTATCTTTTATGTGAGCATCATTGAAATCATCATGCCTAGCTAAAAAGGCATTAAAGAAAAGCGCTTGTTGGGAGACAACCCAATATTTATACCTATTGTTTTTGTGTGTTCACATGATTATGCTACTGTAGTAATAATGTTTTATATCTTTTGTTTCAATAAAGTGCCAAGTAAGACCTTTGGGATGGTCTATGGTGATATTTGATTCAATTCTGTCCAAAAAGCAGAAACTTTTGCGCCCAGTCACAGAATTGTTAAAAATCACTGGAGCGTCGAACAATTCTGAATTTTTTACAGTATATTGATATACAAATTTCCCAGGTTTTCCTAATTTTTCAGAATTTTTGGAGTTACAGAAGTATGGAAAGTTTCCAGGTTACTACAGACTGTTCTGTTTTTGACAGATTCTGTTTTCATTGTGTTGTTTGCTTATTTTCATGAATCTATGGGTAGTATCGGAGGGTATGAACCATGGAGAAGTTAGAATACAGTAGATACAACACCAATATAAATTTAAAATGAGTTCACAACAGTATCTAAGTGGTGGTTTGCTTTATTATACTAACGGAGCTTACGAGTTTTCTGTTAAGTTTTCAAGTTTTGGGTGAGATATCGATATGAGGAGAATAAGGAGTGGCAAGACCCTAAGCTTGGGGATTCCGAGGGCACGCCAAGGTAATATTAAAGGAAGATCCAAGCAACTAAGCTTGGGGATGCCCCGGAAGGCATCCCCTCTTTCGTCTCCAACATCATCGGTAACCTCACTTGGAGCTATATTTTTATTCGTCACATGATATGAGTTTTACTTGGAGCATCAATTTATTTTGTTAGGATTTGCTTGCTGTTATTTAGAGTAATGTTTTGTATCTTTTAGTTCAATAAAAAGGTCAAGTATAGCCTTTACCATGCTTATTTTATAAGTCTATATGTTACTGTTTTGAAAACAGAATGTTTTCTATCATTGTCTGAATTCTTCTCGAAAGTCAGAATGTGATAAAATCTTGAAATTTTTACACAATGAGTAAAAAAAAATCTACAATGTGGTAATAGTTTAGAATTTTTGGAGTTAGGGAAGTATGATTCCTCTTGCATTCTTTACAGACTGTTCTGTTTAGACAGATTGCTGTTATGTTTGCATTGTTTGCATATGTTTGCTTGTTAATAATTCTATTTGAGGATAGGAGCCTTAAATATGCAGAGGCATTTAGTATGCAATGTCAAATTATAATTTTAGTGATTTTCTACAGTAGAGAATGGTAAGGTTTTGCGTTGATTTATACTAACTTATCTCATGAGTTCTTATTGAGTTTTGTGTGGATGAAGTTTTTAAGATTTAGGGAACCCGCGATATGAAAGGAATTAAGGAGACACAAAAGCTCAAGCTTGGGGATGCCCAAGGCATCCCTAATTAACATTTCAAGAAGTCTCAAACATCTAAGCTTGGGGATGCCCCGGTTGGCATCTCACCTTTCTTCTTCAACAACTATCGTTCAGTTTTGGTTGAGCCTAAGTTTTTGCTTCTTCACATGATATGTGCTATCCTTGCAAGGTCATTTTATTTTGTTTTGCTTGCTGTTTGAATAATATCCCGAGATCTTAAATTCTTAAATGTTGGAGAGTCTTCACATAGTTACATAATTATTCGACTACTCATTAATCTTCACTTATATCTTTTGGAGTAGTTTGTCATTTGCTCTAGTGCTTCACTTATATCTTTTTAGAGCACGACGGTGGTTTTATTTTGAAGAAATTGATGAACTCTCATGCTTCACTTATATTATTTTGAGAGTCTCTAAACATCATGGTAATTTGCTTAGGTTATGAATTTGGTCCTAATATGATGGGCATCCAAGAGGATATAATAAAAACTTTCATATAAAGTGCATTGAATAAGATGAGAAGTTTGGTTCCTTATGATTGTTTTGAGATATAAAGATGATGGTATTAGAGTCATGCTAGTGAGTAATTGTGGATTGTAGAAATACTTGTGTTAAAGTTTGTGATTCTCATAGCATGCACGTATGGTGAACCGTTATGTAACGAAGTTGGAGCATGATTTATTTATTGATTGTCCTCCTTATGAGTGGCGGTCGGGGACGAGCGATGGTCTTTTCCTACCAATCTATCCTCCTAGGAGCATGCGCGTAGTACTTTGTTTAATGACTAATAGATTTTTGCAATAAGTATGTGAGTTCTTTATGACTAATGTTGAGTCTGTGGATTATACGCACTCTCACCCTTCCACCATTGCTAGCCTCTCTAGTACCGCACTACTTCCGTCGGTACCATACACCCACCATATACCTTCCTCAAAACAGCCACCATACCTACCTATTATGACATTTCCATAGCATTCTGAGATATATTGCCATGCAACTTTCTGCCGTTCCGTTTATTATGACACGTTCCATCATTGTCATATTGCTTTGCATGATCATGTAGTTGACATCGTATTTGTGGCAAAGCCACCTTTCATATTTCTCTCATACATGTCACTCTTGAGTCATTGCACTTCCCGGTACACCGCCGGAGGCATTCATATAGAGTCATATTTTGTTCTAAGTATCGAGTTGTAATTCTTGAGTTGTAAGTAGATAAAAGTGTGATGATCATCATTATTAGAACATTGTCCCATGTGAGGAAATCAAAAAAAAAGAGAAAGGCCAAAGAAGCCAAATGAAAAAAAAAGAAAATAAGAGAAAAGAGAGAAGGGGCAATGTTACTATCCTTTTTCCACAATTGTGCTTCAATGTAGTACCATGATCTTCATGATAGAGAGTCTCCTGTGTTATCACTTTCATATACTAGTGGGAAATTTTCATTATAGAACTTGGCTTGTATATTCGAACGATGGCCTTCCTCAAATTGCCCTAGGTCTTCATGAGCAAGCAAGTTAGATGCACACCCACTTAGTTTCTTTTTGATCTTTCATAAATTTATAGCTCTAGTGCATATGTTGCATGGCAATCCCTACTCACTCACATTGATATCTATTGATGGGAATCTCCATAGCCCGTTGATACGCCTAGTTGATGTGAGACTATCTCCTTCTTTTTGTCTTCTCCACAACCACCATATTCTATTCCACCTATAGTGCTATGTCCATGGCTCACGCTCATGTATTGCGTGAAAGTTGAAAAGGTTTGAGAACATCAAAAGTATGAAACAATTGCTTGGCTTGTCATCGGGGTTGTGCATGATTTGAGTATTTTGTGTGATGAAGATGGAGCATAGTCGGACTATATGAATTTGTAGGGATAACTTTCTTTGGCCATGTTATTTTGAGAAGACATGATTGCCTTATTAGTATGCTTGAAGTATTATTGTTTTTATGTCAATATTAAACTTTTGTTTTGAATCTTATGGATCTGAATATTCTTGCCACAATAGAGAAGATTACATTGGTAAATATGTTAGGTAGCATTCCACATCAAAAATTCTGTTTTTAGCATTTACCTACTCGAGGACGAGCAGGAATTAAGCTTGGGGATGCTTGATACGTCTCCAACGTATCTATAATTTTTTATTGTTCCATGCTATTATATTATCTATCTTGAATGTTTTATATGCTATTTTATATGATTTTTTGGGACTAACCTATTAACCTAGAGCCCAGTGCCAGTTTCTGTTTTTTTCCTTGTTTTTGAGTTTTGCAGAAAAGGAATATCAAACGGAGTCCAAATGAGCTGAAAATTTACAGTGATTTTTTATGGACCAGAAGAAGCCCCCGAAGCAAAAGAGTTGGGCCAGAAGAGCCAGAGGCATCCACAAGGGTGGAGGGTGCCCCCTACCTTCTCGTCGCCTTGTGGACCCCCAGACGTGAACCGACGCCAAAAATTCCTATAAATCCAGAAACCCCCAGAAAGAAACCTAAATCGGGAGTTCCGCCGCCGCAAGCCTCTGTAGCCACAAAAAACCAATCGAGAGCCCGTTCCGGCACCCTGCTGGAGGGGGAAACCATCATCGGTGGCCATCTTCATCATCCCTCGCTCTCCATGACGAGGAGTGTAACACCCCGCATGTAACTTGCCATATTTGTAACTCCGACTCTTGCCATTTCCGGCTATGTGATATGTTTTTCCCTCCTTTGTCGGGTTTTGTCTTTCATTTTGTATTTTGTCATGTCATGCATTTTCATATCATGTCATCATGCGCATTGCATTTCCATACGTGTTCGTCTCATGCATCCGAGCATTTTCCCCGTTGTCCGTTTTCCAATCCGGCGCTCCTATCTCCTCCGGTGCACCCCTCTAGTTTTCTTTCGTGTGCGTGTGTCAAACTTTCTCGGAATGGACCGAGGCTTGTCAAGTGGTCTTGATATACCACCCGGAGACTACCGGTCAAGTTTCGTTCCATTCGGAGGTCGTTTGGTACTCCAACGGTTAACCGGGCATCCGCAAAGTCCATTTGAGTATCCAGAAAAAACCCCCTCCAAAACCAGCCCAAAACCCACCAAACTCTCTTCCATGCTCTAGGTCGTTCGATCACGATCGTGTGGGCGAAAACCGCACCTCATTTGGAGCCTCCTAGCTCCCTCTACCTATAAATATGTGGGCATCCCGAAATACAACCGCAGTCCAAACCCTAAAAAAATCCCTCCGCGCCGCCGGACGCGTCCGTACCCCGCCGGACACGTCCGCCGTCGCGCCCCATCCAGTCCCGTGGTGCCACGTGTCCTCGCCGGGTCCTCCCGCCGCCGCGGCCCGCGAGCCCGCCGCGGGCCCGCCGGCCCGTTCGCCGCCGCTCGCGCCTGCCCGAGCGCCCGCGCCTCCCCGCCGGTCTGCGTCCGCCGGCGCCGCCCCGCCGACCCGCCGCGCTCGCCGTCCTCCTCGCCGCCGGCGGCGCCCGCGCGCTCGCCGCCCGCCGCCGACCGCCTCCCCCGCCGGCCTCGTCCTCTCCCGTCGCCGGCCCTCCTCCCTTCTCCTCCCGCCGGCAAGCCGCGCCGCCGCCTTGGCCGCGCCCGAGCCCGAGACGACGCCGGCCTCGATCCCATCTGGGTCAACGGAGGTTGACTCCCAAAACCCTAGCTTTTTTTCTCCAAGTCCTGTTATTTCATCAGCATCTTGCTCTGTTCCCGATGCTATAACTCTGTGCATGTAGCTCCGATTCGCGCGTGTAATATGTCAAATTGTTCGCCTCGTGATGCTCTTCATTTTGTTCAATTGCACCATGTTCATTAGAGGTCATCTTGATGCCCAAAGCTTCATTGGAAGAGGGCTAGTTGCTGTTATTCTCTGGTTCTTAACAGAACTTGGAGATTTGTCATTTTTTGTATCATTTATTCTGTGCATCTTTTGAGCATGAGCTCTACATGTGTTTTGAAGTATGCCATGCCTTCTTTCCATGCCTTCTTTCCAGTGGTGTAGTCCTTGTCTGCTGTAATTTTGTTGCCATGTAAACTTGATGCTACAGAGAGATCCATGCATATTTTGGAGATGTTCAGTAAGGATGTTTTGTAGCTATAGTTGTAATTGATCCATTCCTGCAATTGTTTGCAATTATGGAGTGCCATAGCATGACTCAATCTTGCTCTACTTTTGCTATAAAATATTTCTGGCAGATTCTTAACATGACATGCATTTTTGCCAAGCTTATTGTAGTTGATCCATACATGCTATGCAATTTTTCTTGCCATGGATAGCTTCATAAACATGCCATCTTGCTGTAGGTGTGCTTGGTTTGTAGTGAATTTCTCTGTAGTGAGTGCATCAAGCTCACAAAGAGGCCTACATATTAATATTTCTGCCATGCTCTGTTTTCTGCCAAGTCTGAAACCTGATAACGAAACTTGCTATGTTTACATGCTTGCCATCATATCTTCTGGTTCTTTTTGGCTTATGGTCAGTAAGGGACTTTTGTCATGTGAATTTAGTAGAACACTACCATGCCTTGTTTGGCTATGTTAAGTTCCTGTAGCATGTTGATTTCTTGCTCTAAACATTGCTACCTGATGCTGATTTCTGCCATGTCCAGTTTTTCACAGAGTCTGTGAACCTGTAATCTTTTGCACTTTTTCCATGCATGTTTGAGCTTGATATGTTGTGAACTAACCGTAGCTCAGTGTTCATCTTTTGTCAAGCATCTCCTGTAGATTACTACCATATGCTTTGTTGCTATGTTGGGGTGATGTAGAATTGTTACTTGTTGCATTTTAAGTGCTATCTTGCTGTTTATCGCATATTAGTGTCATTCTTGTTTTGCTCGCCATTTGCAAACCGTGCATCCGATTCCGGTGATCTTTATATCGATTTCGACCGAAACCATCTCATCTTTCCAGTGGCATGCTTGATTTGCCAAGTTACTGCCATGTTCGTCATTTTCCTTCCGGAGCACGCATATGCATCGCATATCATATCTTGCACATCATACATGTTTTGCATCTTGTTGCTTGCGCATTTCTCGTTGTTGATTGTGGTTCCGTTTGTTTGTGCTCTTGTCTTGGGTAGATACGGGAGACGAGTTCGTGAACGAGGAACCTGTCGAGTACGCTAACGAGGATCAAGCTTTCGACAACTCTGAGAATCTTGCAGGCAAGATGACCACCCCTCGAAATCACTTCTATCTTTGCTATGCTAGTTGTTCGCTCTATTGCCATGCTCGCTACCTATCACTTGTTATATCATGTCTCCCATTTTAGCCATGTCAGCCCTAACCATCCTTTCCTAGCAAACCGTTGTTTGGCTAAGTTACCGCTTTTGCTCAGCCCCTCTTATAGCGTTGCTAGTTGCAGGTGAAGTTGAAGTTTGTTCCATGTCGGAACATGGATATGTTGGGATATCACAATATCTCTTATTTAATTAATGCATCTATATATTTGGTAAAGGGTGGAAGGCTCGGCCTTATGCCTGGTGTTTTGTTCCACTCTTGCCGCCCTAGTTACTGTTATACCGGGATTATGTTCCTTGAGTTTGCGTTCCTTACGCGGTCGGGTGATTTATGGGACCCCCTTGACAGTTCGCCTTGAATAAAACTCCTCCAGCAAGGCCCAACCTTGGTTTTACCATTTGCGACCTATACCTTTTTCCCCCGGGTTTTCTAGAGCCCGAGGGTCATCTTTATTTTAAACCCCCGGGCCAGTGCTCCTCCGAGTATTGGTCCAAACTGTCAGTCGCCGGTGGCCACCAGGGGCAACTCTGGGCTGGCCTATCGGAAGCTTGGACAATCCGGTGTGCCCTGAGAACGAGATATGTGCAGCTCCTATCGGGATTTGTCGGCACATTCGGGCGGCTTTGCTGGTCTTGTTTTACCATTGTCGAGATGTCTTGTAAACCGGGATTCCGAGACTGATCGGGTCTTTCCGGGAGAAGGTTTATCCTTCGTTGACCGTGAGAGCTTATGATGGGCTAAGTTGGGACACCCCTGCAGGGTATTATCTTTCGAAAGCCGTGCCCGCGGTTATGAGGCAGATGGGAATTTGTTAATGTCCGGTTGTAGATAACTTGTCACTTGACCCAATTAAAATACATCAACTGCGTGTGTAGCCGTGATGGTCTCTTCTCGGCGGAGTCCGGGAAGTGAACACGGTCTGTGTTATGTATGACGTAAGTAGGTGTTCAGGATCACTTCTTGGTCATTGCTAGATGACGTCCGTTCCTTTGCTTCTCTTCTCGCTCTCATTTGCGCAAGTTAGCCACCATATATGCTTTTGCCGCTGCAGCTCCACCTCTTTGCACCATTCCCCTTTAAGCTTAAATAGTCTTGATCTCGCGGGTGTGAGATTGCTGAGTCCCCGTGACTCACAGATTCTACCAAAACAGTTGCAGGTGCCGACGATGCCAGTGCAGATGATGGCGTCGATCTCAAGTGGGAGTTCGACGAGGAACGTGGTCGTTACTATGTGTCTTTTCCTGATGATCAGTAGTGGAGCCCAGTTGGGACGATCGGGGATCTAGCATTTGGGGTTGTCTTATTTTCATCTGGATTTTGACCGTAGTCGGTCTATATGATTGTATTTTGGATGATGTATGATGATATTTATGTATTGTGTGAAGTGGCGATTGTAAGCCAACTCTTTATCCCATTCTTGTTCATTACATGGGATTGTGTGAAGATGACCCTTCTTGCGACAAAACCACTATGCGGTTATGCCTCTAAGTCGTGCCTCGACACGTGGGAGATATAGCCGCATCGTGGGCGTTACAAGTTGGTAATCAGAGCCATCCCCGACTTAGGAGCCCCCTGCTTGATCGAATCGCTGGCGTTGTTGAGTCTAGAATAAAAATGTTTTGAGTCTTAGGATTATATATATCGGAGAGTAGGATTCTTTTTACTCCTCAGTCCCTTCGTCGCTCTGGTGAGGTCTCCTGACGTAGAAGTTTTGACTACTCTCTCCTCAAATTTCACTAAAATTTTTTTAGGATCACGCGGGTATCTTGGAATCGTTCCGATGGATTTGTGACGAGAACATTGTTCTTGGTGCCTCCTGTCATTTAGGGGTTGTGGCAGTGTCCCGGGGAGTTGAGCTCCGAGGTGTTGTCGTCACAATTTTATCGTTGCAGTTCTGGAATACCTGAGTTTCGCCGACATCGAAATCTCTTTTATGCAGTTGTTGGTGAGATCACCTCGACGCCACCCAGTACTGGGGCGGGAGTTCGGGAGTATTGCCATAACTTGTATAACGGATGTTTTTCGAAGGTTGAGGTAAACGATTTCCGAAGGTTTCTTGGTTATGTGTTGACGGATGGATACAGCTGGATCTAGGGATTGTTAGTTTGGGTGATATATATTTTGTGTCCCCTGTATCCCCTACACCAGATTGCATAACCAGAAAGTTTCGGGAGTTTATAAGTGGGAATTCAAGTAGCCTTAGGATTTCTTTCCGACAGATGCATGATATGAGATTGGGGTTCGACGTCTAGTGGTCCGCCTGTATACGGTTGATTTTACAGTGGTCTCGTTGTGTCTTAAGAGTCCATGGCTTTGCCGACTCGGGGACGCTTCGTATGTCATGTGCACAGCCTTGTACATGATGGTGCTGTACGATTGAGCCCGTGTGGGCCCCACCACGAAAACTTCGGACGAAACCTCTATCATATGTTTGTTCCGGCTTATTTTGCAAGCCAATACTTTATTTTATTTTGTATTGTGGTATTCGAGTTGATTCGAATTCATATGTTCATTCCATATCTTTCAAGTGGCTTCTCAACTTATGGAAGTGTGATGATTTACTACGGAATTCATTCGTTCATCTTCGTTCGAATGTTTATTGTGAAGACTATATGTTGCAATTTCTATCCGTTGATTCTACTTACCTATTTGTCTATCAAGATGCTAACGGATGTCACCCTCTTCAGGATGGCTCCGCCAACGCGTCAGAATCCGGATCGCAATGAAGGGAGTCAAGCGAACCCTCCGCCACCACCTCCACCTCCGGAGGCATGGCAAGCAATCATGGCAGCCACCAACGCCAATGCTCAGATGATTCTGCAACTCTTGCAAGAACGTACTCAAGGGCAAGGCAATCAAGGTCAAGGCAACAATCAGTTTCACTTTGCCACTCTCAACCAGTTTCTCGCAAATCAGCCCAAGTCTTTCAGCTACTGTGCCGAGGCCACGGATGCCGATGATTGGCTCGTGGACATCAACAAGCATTTTGAATGTAGCAATGTCAGGCCTGAGGACTTTGTCAAGTTCGCTTCTTTCCAGCTCAAGGACCAAGCTGCTGATTGGTATCAACAATACAAAGATTCCAGAGGAGGTCGTGTGATCACTTGGACTGACTTCTGTCGGGACTTCAAAGCGCACCACATTCCACAAAGTGTTGTTGAGAGCAAGCGTGAGGAGTTCCGCAATCTCAAGCAAGGAAACATGTCTGTGTATCAATACAACATTCAGTTTCAGAAACTTGCTCGCTTCGCTAAACAAGACGTTCCTGATGAGAAGAGTATGATCTATCACTTCAGAGGTGGCCTTAAAGAGGATCTGCAGTTAGCTCTCGTTCTTGTTGAGCCTACTCAGTTTGATCAATTCTACAATATGGCACTGAAGCAAGAGGCTGCTCAGCTCAAGTGTGAGGCTTCTAAGAAGAGAGTCAGAGACGCAGTTCAGTCTTCTTCTTCCTCACTTGTGACAGCTAAGCAACAGAAGTTCTGGTTGCCTCCTCCTCCTCCGTTTCGTCAGCCTTATCAGCAGAAGAACAAAGGTGGCCATGGTTCTTCAAACTCTTCCAACTCTGGCTATCAGAACAAGTCTCAGAATCAAGCTCCAAAGTCCAATGCTCCTTATCACCGTCCACTCTCAGAGGTGACTTGCAACAAATGTCAGCAGAAAGGTCACTATGCTAACAAGTGCTTCAACCAGAGGCGTCTTCCTCCTCCTCCTCCTGTCAGATCTTCCAGCAATGCAGTGGTCAAGCATAATCCAAAGTTTGCAAAGGTGAACATGATGAATGCAGCTCAAGCGGAGGAATCTACTGATGTGATAATGGGTAATCTTCCTGTTAATGATATTCCTGCAAAAGTTCTTTTTGATACTGGTGCATCGCTTTCTTTCATATCAAGACCTTTTGCATCCAAGCATGAATTGCATTTCCAAGGTTTGCCTAGGCCGTTAGCAGTTGTCTCTCCGGGCAAATGCATGAATGCAAGTTCCATGGTTCCGAATGTTACCATCAAGATGGGCGACTATAAATTCCAATCTTCTCCAATTGTTCTTGGTGACTCGGATATTGATCTTATTCTCGGGATGGACTGGCTTTCTAAGCACAAAGCTCAACTTGATTGTGCTGCCAGGGAAATTCAATTGACACACTCGTCTGAGGATGTGATTATTTTTGCCGCTCGTGATGAAACCATTCGGTTTTTCTCTCTCAATGAGAAGGGCGAATTGGATGCCATCTCTCAAATTCCAGTCGTTTGCGAGTATCAAGATGTCTTTCCAGAAGAGCTTCCGGGTATGCCTCCGCACCGGCCAGTTGAGTTCGTTATCGAACTAGAGCCTGGTACTGTACCCGTTTGCAAGCGTCCATACAAGCTTGGACCCAACGAGCTGAAGGAATTGAAGAAACAGCTCGATGAACAAGAGCGTCTGGGTTTGATCAGACCGAGTTCTTCTCCATGGGGTTGTGGTGTTCTTTTTGTCAAGAAGAAGGATGGCACGGACCGACTTTGTGTCGACTACCGTCCATTGAACAAGAAGACAATCAAGAACAAGTATCCACTTCCCAACATCAATGAGCTATTTGAGCAACTCAAAGGTGCTAAAGTATTCTCGAAGCTTGACCTTCGTATGGGTTATCATCAGATTCGCATTCGTGAAGAAGATATTCCCAAGACAGCATTCAGAACAAGCTTTGGTTCTTATGAATATACTGTCGTGTCTTTCGGCCTTGTCAATGCTCCTCCGGTGTTCTCTCGGATGATGAATTTCATCTTCAACCCCTATACCAATGAATTCGTTCTGGTGTATCTCGATGATATCTTGGTCTTCTCCAAGAATAAGCAGGATCATGCCAAACATTTGCGATTGGTGCTCGACAAGCTCAGAGAGTATCAATTCTATGCGAAGTTCTCCAAATGTGAGTTTTGGCTCGATGAAGTTCTTTTCCTTGGTCACATCATCTCTGCCAAAGGCATCGCTGTTAACCCCGAGAAGGTGTCCGCAGTTCTGGATTGGGAACCTCCTCAAAATGTCAAGCAGCTCCGCAGTTTTCTGGGTCTTGCAAGCTATTGCCGAAGATTCGTTGAGAATTTCTCCAAGATTGCAAAGCCTCTTTCCAATCTCCTTCAGAAGCATGTGAAGTATGTCTGGTCTCCTGAGTGTGACGTTGCTTTCAACACTCTCAAACAGAAACTAGTCACAGCTCCTGTCTTGACTCCTCCTGATGAATCCAAGCCGTATGAAGTTTTCTGTGATGCTTCTCTCCAAGGTCTCGGTGCTGTGTTAATGCAAGAGAAGAAAGTTGTGGCCTATACCTCTCGGCAGTTGAAGCCCAACGAGAAGAACTACCCCACTCACGATCTTGAGTTGGCGGCAGTTGTCCATGCATTGATTACGTGGAGACATCTCTTGTTGGGAAGACAAGTGGACATTTTCACTGATCACAAGAGTCTCAAGTATATCTTCACTCAGCCCAACCTCAACCTCAGGCAGACTCGATGGGTCGAAATGATTCAAGAGTACAATCCGAGTATCGAATATACTCCAGGCAAAGCAAATGTCATTGCAGATGCTTTAAGCAGGAAAGCTTATTGCAACAGCTTAATCCTCAAGCCTTTCCAACCGGATCTTTGTGAAGCTTTCCGCAAGCTGAATCTCCAAGTTGTTCCTCAAGGCTTTCTTGCCAACCTCATAGTATCTCCTACTTTGGAAGATCAAATTCGTGAGGCACAACTCCTTGATGCCATGGTGAAGAAGGTGAAACGTGGTATCGACAAGGGTCTTTCCAAATACAAGTGCTATCGCATTGATGACAGAGACACTTTGTTCTTCGAGGACCGGATTGTGGTTCCGAAAGGTGATCTAAGGAAAGTCATAATGAACGAGCGCACAATTCTCTCCTTTCCATTCATCCTGGAAGTACGAAGATGTATCATGACCTCAAGCAGTCGTATTGGTGGACTCGAATGAAGCGAGAAATTGCTCAATTCGTGAATGAATGTGATGTCTGCCGAAGAGTGAAAGCAGAACACCAACGACCAGCTGGTCTCCTCCAACCTCTTGCTATCCAGAATGGAAGTTTGATCATATCGAAATGGACTTCGTGACTGGATTTCCCAAGTCCAAGCGCGGAAATGACGCTATCTTCGTTGTCATTGACAAGCTCTCTAAAGTGGCTCATTTCCTTCCTATCAAAGAATCCATCACAGCAGCTCAGCTGGCAGAGCTCTACACCTCCAGAATTGTCTCTTTGCACGGCATTCCACAATTGATTTCTTCTGATCGTGGAAGCATCTTCACCTCTAAGTTCTGGGACTCCTTCCAGAAGGCCATGGGCACAAACATTCGCTTCAGCACAGCTTTCCATCCTCAAACTAGTGGCCAAGTCGAGCGAGTCAATCAAATTCTTGAAGATATGCTCAGGGCTTGTGTCATTTCCTTTGGCATGAAATGGGAAGATTGTCTTCCTTATGCTGAATTCTCCTACAACAACAGCTTCCAAGCGAGTTCGGGCAAGGCCCCATTCGAGATTCTCTATGGCAGAAAGTGCCGTACTCCTCTCAATTGGTCAGAGACTGGTGAACGCCAACTTCTTGGCAATGACTTAATCACTGAAGCTGAAGAAATGTGTAAAGTCATCCGTGATAATCTCAAAGCCGCGCAATCGCGTCAGAAGAGTTACTATGATAGTAAGCACCGTGATTTGGCTTTCGAGATCGGAGACCATGTCTACCTCCGCGTCTCTCCAATGAAAGGCACTCGTCGCTTCGGTATCAAAGGGAAGCTTGCCCCTAGATACGTGGGTCCTTTCAAGATCATTGGCAAAAGAGGCGACCTCGCCTATCAACTTGAGCTTCCTTCCAACTTCGCGAACGTGCACGACGTGTTCCACGTGTCACAGCTCCGCAAGTGCTTCAAGGCGCCTGAGCGCACTATCAACTTCGAAGAGATTGACCTCCAAGAAGATTTGTCTTATCATGAGCACCCAGTTGCTATTCTTGAAGAAACTGAGCGCAAGACTCGCAACAAGTCTATCAAATTCCTCAAAGTGAAGTGGTCGCACCATTCCGACCGGGAAGCCACCTGGGAACGCGAGGACCATCTCCGTTCCGAATATCCGGAGTTCTTTCAGTCCTAGATCTCGGGAAGAGATCCTCTCGTAGTGGTGGAGTGTTGTAACACCCCGCATGTAACTTGCCATATTTGTAACTCCGACTCTTGCCATTTCCGGCTATGTGATATGTTTTTCCCTCCGTTGTCGGGTTTTGTCTTTCATTTTGTATTTTGTCATGTCATGCATTTTCATATCATGTCATCAGGCGCATTGCATTTGCATACGTGTTCGTCTCATGCATCCGAGCATTTTCCCCGTTGTCCGTTTTCCAATCCGGCGCTCCTATCTCCTCCGATGCACCCCTCTAGTTTTCTTTCGTGTGCGTGTATCAAATTTTCTCGGAATGGACCGAGGCTTGTCAAGTGGTCTTAATATACCACCCGGAGACTACCGGTCAAGTTTCGTTCCATTCGGAGGTCGTTTGGTACTCCAATGGTTAACCGGGCATCCGCAAAGTCCATTTGAGTATCCAGCAAAAAACCCCTCCAAAACCAGCCCAAAACCCACCAAACTCTCTTCCATGCTCTAGGTCGTTCGATCACGATCGTGTGAGCGAAAATCGCACCTCATTTGGAGCCTCCTAGCTCACTCTTCCTATAAATATGTGGGCATCCCGAAATACAACCGCAGTCCAAACCCTAAAAAAATCCCTCCGCGCCGCCGGACGCGTCCGTACCCCGCCGGACACGTCCGCCGCCGCGCCCCATCCAGTCCCGTGGTGCCACGTGTCCTCGCCGGGTCCTCCCGCCGCCGCGGCCCGCGGGCCCGCCGGCCCGTTCGCCGCCGCCCGCGCCTGCCCGAGCGCCAGCGCCTCCCCGCCGGTCTGCGTCCGCCGGCGCCGCCCCGCCGACCCGCCGCGCTCGCCGTCTTCCTCGCCGCCCGCCGCCGACCGCCTCCCCCGCCGGCCTCGTCCTCTCCCGTCGCCGGCCCTCCTCCCTTCTCCTCCCGCCGGCAAGCCGCGCCGCCGCCTCGGCCGCGCCCGAGCCCGAGACGACGCGGCCTCGATCCCATCTGGGTCAACGGAGGTTGACTCCCGAAACCCTAGCTTTTTTTTCTCTAAGTCATGTTATTTCATCAGCATCTTGCTCTGTTCCCGATACTATAACTCTGTTCATGTAGCTCCGATTCGCGCGTGTAATATGTCAAATTGTTCGCCTCGTGATGCTCTTCATTTTGTTCAATTGCACCATGTTTATTAGAGGTCATCTTGATGCCCAAATCTTCATTGGAAGAGGGCTAGTTGCTGTTATTCTCTGGTTCTTAACAGAACTTGGAGATTTGTCATTTTTTGTATCATTTATTCTGTGCATCTTTTGAGCATGAGCTCTACATGTGTTTTGAAGTATGCCATGCCTTATTTCCAGTGGTGTAGTCCATGTATTTTTGCAATCTCTGTGGTGACTAGCACAAGCATGCAAAGTAAGCCCCGTAATAATTCTGATTTCAGAGACTTACTGATTTCTCTAAGTCCTTGTCTGCTGTAATTTTGTTGCAATGTAAACTTGATGCTACAGAGAGATCCATGCATATTTTGGAGATGTTCATTAAGGATGTTTTGTAGATATAGTTGTAATTGATCCATTCCTGCAATTGTTTGCAATTATGGAGTGCCATAGCATGACTCAATCTTGCTCTACTTTTGCTATAAAATATTTCTGGCAGATTCTTAACATGACATGCATTTTTGCCAAGCTTATTGTAGTTGATCCATACATGCTATGCAATTTTTCTTGCCATGGATAGCTTCATAAACATGCCATCTTGCTGTAGGTGTGCTTGGTTTGTAGTGGATTGCTCTGTAGTGAGTGCATCAAGCTCACAAAGAGGCCTACATATTAATATTTCTGCCATGCTCTGTTTTCTGCCAAGTCTGAAACCTGATAACGAAACTTGCTATGTTTACATGCTTGCCATCATATCTTCTGGTTCTTTTTGGCTTATGGTCAGTAAGGGACTTTTGTCATGTGCATTTAGTAGAACACTACCATGCCTTGTTTTGCTATGTTAAGTTCCTGTAGCATGTTGATTTCTTGCTCTAAACATTGCTACCTGATGCTGATTTCTGCCATGTCCAGTTTTTCACTAAGTCTGTGAACCTGTAATCTTTTGCACTTTTTCCATGCTTGTTTGAGCTTGATATGTTGTGAACTAGCCATAGCTCAGTGTTCATCTTTTGTCAAGCATCTCCTGTAGATTACTACCATATGCTTTGTTGCTATGTTGGTGTGCTGTAGCATTGTTACTTGTTGCATTTTAAGTGCTATCTTGCTGTTTATCGCAGATTAGTGTCATTCTTGTTTTGCTCGCCATTTGCAAACCGTGCATCCGATTCCGGTGATCTTTATATCGATTTCGACTGAAATCATCTCATATTTCCAGTGGCATGCTTGATTTTCCATGTTACTGCCATGTTCGTCATTTTCCTTCCGGAGCACGCATATGGATCGCATATCATATCTTGCACATCATACATGTTTTGCATCTTGTTGCTTGCGCATTTCTCGTTGTTGATTGTGGTTCCGTTTGTTTGTGATCCTGTCTTGGGTAGAGCCGGGAGACGAGTTCGTGAACGAGGAACCTGTCGAGTACGCTTACGAGGATCAAGCTTTCGACAACTCTGAGAATCTTGCAGGCAAGATGACCACCCCTCAAAATCACTTCTATCTTTGCTATGCTAGATGTTCGCTCTATTGTCATGCTCGCTACCTATCACTTGTTATATCATGTCTCCCATTTTAGCCATGTCAGCCCTAACCATCCTTTCCTAGCAAACCGTTGTTTGGCTAAGTTACCACTTTTGCTCAGCCCCTCTTATAGCGTTGCTAGTTGCAGGTGAAGTTGAAGTTTGTTCCATGTCGGAACATGGATATGTTGGGATATCACAATATCTCTTATTTAATTAATGCATCTATATATTTGGTAAAGGGTGGAAGGCTCGGCCTTATGCCTGGTGTTTTGTTCCACTCTTGCCGCCCTAGTTACTGTTATACCGGGATTATGTTCCTTGAGTTTGCGTTCCTTACGCGGTCGGGTGATTTATGGGACCCCCTTGACAGTTTGCCTTGAATAAAACTCCTCCAGCAAGGCCCAACCTTGGTTTTACCATTTGCGACCTATACCTTTTTCCCCCGGGTTTTCTAGAGCCCGAGGGTCATCTTTATTTTAAACCCCCGGGCCAGTGCTCCTCCGAGTATTGGTCCAAACTGTCAGTCGCCGGTGGCCACCAGGGGCAACTCTGGGCTGGCCTATCGGAAGCTTGGACAATCCGGTGTGCCCTGAGAACGAGATATGTGCAGCTCCTATCGGGATTTGTCGGCACATTCGGGCGGCTTTGCTGGTCTTGTTTTACCATTGTCGAGATGTCTTGTAAACCGGGATTCCGAGACTGATCGGGTCTTTCCGGGAGAAGGTTTATCCTTCGTTGACCGTGAGAGCTTATGATGGGCTAAGTTGGGACACCCCTGCAGGGTATTATCTTTCGAAGCCGTGCCCGCGGTTATGAGGCAGATGGGAATTTGTTAATGTCCGGTTGTAGATAACTTGTCACTTGACCCAATTAAAATACATCAACTGCGTGTGTAGCCGTGATGGTCTCTTCTCGGCGGAGTCCGGGAAGTGAACACGGTCTGTGTTATGTATGACGTAAGTAGGTGTTCAGGATCACTTCTTGGTCATTGCTAGTTGACGTCCGTTCCTTTGCTTCTCTTCTCGCTCTCATTTGCGCAAGTTAGCCACCATATATGCTTTTGCCGCTGCAGCTCCACCTCTTTGCACCATTCCCCCTTTAAGCTTAAATAGTCTTGATCTCGCGGGTGTGAGATTGCTGAGTCCCCGTGACTCACAAATTCTACCAAAACAGTTGCAGGTGCCGACGATGCCAGTGCAGATGATGGCGTCGATCTCAAGTGGGAGTTCGACGAGGAACGTGGTCGTTACTATGTGTCTTTTCCTGATGATCAGTAGTGGAGCCCAGTTGGGACGATCGGGGATCTAGCATTTGGGGTTGTCTTATTTTCATCTGGATTTTGACCGTAGTCGGTCTATATGATTGTATTTTGGATGATGTATGCATAATATTTATGTACTGTGTGAAGTGGCGATTGTAAGCCAACTCTTTATCCCATTCTTGTGCATTACATGGGATTGTGTGAAGATGACCCTTCTTGCGACAAAACCACAATGCGGTTATGCCTCTAAGTCGTGCCTCGACACGTGGGAGATATAGCCGCATCGTGGGCGTTACAAGGAGGGAGTAGTTCACCCTCGGGGCTGAGGGTATGTACTAGTAGCTATGTATTTGATCTCTCTCTCTCTCTCGTGTTCTTGATTTGGCACGATCTTGATGTACCGCGGGCTTTGTTACTATAGTTGAATCATATGGTGTTTCTCCCCCTCTAACTTTTCTTGTGATGAATTGAGTTTTACCTTTGAGGTTTCACTATTATCGGATTGAATACTATTATGGATTTGAGAACACTTGATGTATGTCTTGCGTGGGATACCCGTGGTGACAATGGGGTGTTCTATTGATTCTCTTGATGTATGTTTTGGCACTCAACTCGCGGATTTCCGAGGTGACATTGGGGTAATCTATGCATAGGGGTTGATGCATGTTTTCGTCCTTGTTTCTCTGGTAGGAATCTTGGGGCACTCTTTGAGGTTCTTTGTGTTGGATTGAATATTATGAATCTAAAGTTGTTTGATGCATATCGTATAATTGACCCACGGATACTTATGGTGGCATTGGAGTGTCTAGGTGACATTAGGGTTGATTGATGTGTGTCATATGGTGTTATTTTACTACGAACTCTAGGGCGGTTTGTGACACTTATAGGAATAGCTCAATGGATTGATCGGAAAGAATAACTTTAAGGTGGTTCCGTACCCTACAAGCAATTTCATCTTATGTTCTCCGTGATACGAACTTTGGAGTGACTTTTGTCGCACGTTGAGGGATTGCCATATGATTTAATTATGTTATCATTGTTGAGAGTACTTGCACTAGTGAAAGTATGAACCCTAGGCCTTGTTTTCAAGCATTGCAATACCGTTTTAGCTCACTTTTAACACTTGCTACCTTGTTGTTTTTATATTTTCAGATTACAAAAATCTATATTTGTCATCCATATTACACTTGTATCACCATCTCTTCACCGAACTAGTGCACCTATACAGTTTACCATTGTATTGGGTGTGCTGGGGACACATTAGACTCTTTGTTATTTGGTTGCAGGGTTGTTTGAGAGAGACCATCTTCATCCTACGTCTCCCACGGATTGATAAACCTTAGGTCATCCACTTGAAGGAAATTTGCTACTGTCCTACAAAACTCTGCACTTGGAGGCCCAACAACGTCTACAAGAAGAAGGTTGCGTAGTAGACATCAACATGGCAAAAAGCAGCAGCGCCCCAGCCCTACAAACATCGGCAGGAACAACTCACCGCTCTCATTGGCAGCCATCCTCGTAGCCGCCCACAGCTAATCGTCCTCGCAGCAGGTCCAGTTTTGCAGCATGGTGCCCTCCTCTAGTCGCTGCGACCTACCATGGCCGCACACATCCTCGTCACCGTCCGTGTCGGCCAGTTTGTAGAAGTGAACCACCGGCGATTGCAATAGCTCTGTGCACCACCGTTTGCAGCTTTTCTTGTTGATAGTTGTAGCTTTTTTTTGGTCGCGGCTCACCGCTCTCACTGTCGGCCATCATCGCCGCCTCTAGTAGCTGGACGTCCTCGCTGCCGATCGTAGCAGGTCCTAATTTGCTGCAATCTGTGTCATCATTTTGCAGTATGATGCCCCCCTCTGGCCGTCGCGACCCGCCATAGCTGCACACATCCTCATCGACGTTTTGTGTTGGCTGGTTCGTAGTAATGCACCATTGGCATTCACGGCACCACTGTTTGCAGCTTCTAGCCGACAGTTGCATATTTTATGTGGTCGCCGGTTGCAGCTCGCCGCCGTGCCTCATCTTATCACCGAGCATTTAACGGTTCCAGGTCCATCTCACCGATTGCAACAAAAATTTCACCGGTTCCAGCACCTCCGCGACTGCTCACCGTCGTGGATGCAACATCTCGAGTCACTGGTTCTAGCAAAAAAAATTGTCGATCCTGACACCTCCCCGTGACTGCTCGCACTCGTGGACGCTACATCCTAAAAAACTGGTTCTAGCTCGCCAGCTCGCCGGTTCCAGCAAAAATTTCACTGGTTCCAGCAATCAAGGTCGGTTACAGCACCCCCATGGTGGCTTAATCATAGCAACGATGGTGGGTGGTTCCAGCAACGACCGATGCAGGTTGCAGCAAGCCTTGTTATCCTAGACTTGGAGCATCACGGTAAAAATTGCCACCGGCATTTCCAACATCCAGCTGAGAGTGGAGGAAAAAAGGTGTGAGGCAGCGGTTGTTGGGATAGCTCATGGCGGTCTTGTGCTGATGGCATGGCCATGAATCAGGCGACAAGGAGTTGGGAGGAAGAAGTGAAAAGAGGAAGATAATTGCGACCACGGCGCAAGGGGGGAAATGAGTGGAGGAGAGCTGCGCATGAAGAGACAAGGATGGCGCTTGAGCAGTGCGTGAGACCCACCAGCCTGTGTGGCACCACATGTGATGGTCTAGAGCACGAATCGCCCACATGATCGAAGGGCCCATGTGTGACCGACGCGTCACTTTGGTCGGTCGACCGAAAGCGGTCATTTACCTAGAGTTTATGATAGTCGGAACACGGCAGCCATGGGGGTCAACCCAATTACAATAGTTACTCCCCGCTAGAAGGAACATGCATGGCTTCATAGCCTTACAAGAGAGTGAAAAAGTAAAGCTAAACGAAAAGTGAAAAGCAATGGTACTAAAGGTAACTCAAACAATGACAGATGAATGCCTACTAGCTGTTCATCTGGAGATCTACGGACACAGATGACTTGCCAACGTGCAAAGCGGTAAGTAGGCCTAATAGCCATAGGATTTGGCAAATTACGTCTTAATACAATGTTCTTCGATGAACATACAAACATCCGTTGTTGCCTATTTAGGCGTTGCATCTAGGCCTTCATTTGTGGGTTGATTTTCACTCATTTTGGGGTTGCTCACCTAGGTCTCTCTCTGTCTTTGTCATTCATTTCTTCTTTTCTTAAGCTTCGAAATCACTAGTTAAGGGTACCCCTGGCAAACGTCACTCCTACTTTCTCAGGTGGTGATGAGTGGCGCACAATCTAGAAGTTTTGATGATATTTTTTCCCACGCACATGAAAGAAGGGTGTGTTTGTCTGTGCCTTTTCTCGTAGATCCCTTTTCAAAATGATATATCATTTGAACCGTGCGTCCAAATCTCGAACCATTTTCACTGTTGCGTTCCTTGTATTGATACTTCTGAAAATACATCCCACGTAAATAGGTTTTTATGAACTTTTTCGAGCAAAAATCGTTCTCTCAAAGTGAACAAAGATGTGGATGCAAATTGTATTGCTCCCAAGTGAAAATAACTTATGCTCCCGCAGAGTGAAGCATAACTATGCTCCACGTGCGAGCACAACACACGTGTGGTTCCGCATGAAGACACATGCTCTCTATGTGGGAGCACGACACACACGCTCTCCTGACAAATGAAAAAAGGTAGAAACAGAAAAGACCAAAAAAAGAATAATCATCAACCAGACTCACTTGCTCCTATGTTCAATCACAAGTCCCACCAACCAGATGCAACTCTTTTGCAGAAGAGTGAACTGGTCTACCATATACTCTATCACAATCGAACACCATCGGGTTCTTTCTCATTCTGCAATTAGTTTCAGTAATTTACGTTCGGTTGAGTTATTCCTCATATGTTGTTCTTTGGGACTTTATATCTGCTTTCTTCTCATGCAACCCTGTTTGTACTGAGATCATGATTTGCTTTGTATTCTCCCTCACTTTGTTGAAGACTATTTATTTTCTTGGTTCGTCTTATATTCATCTTCAGCTATCTCGTTATTCTTCTCGGTTTTGTTCTGATGGATATCTCACAGTAGCTTGTTTAGTTTTCCTTCGTAGAACTGCTCCTGACGGTTTTATTCCCTGTGTTGTTCTGAGAGTAATTAAGTTTCGAAAGAAATTTTAAATCTCCCATTCACCCCCCTCCGGTCGATATAATCCAGTCTTGCACTTAGGAAAGTGTTTAGCACGCAACACGTGATGGCGATCGCATGCAACACGTGAAACACTTCCACAGTTGGTCTATGAGAACCCATCTAGAGGGTACTTTCTAACTAGCTAGTTGCTCCTTGAACCTTTTGTGCGCGTGACAATTTTATTCCACTGTGTTGTTATGAGATTATTTAAGTGTTGATTTTTTTTCGAATCTCCCATTCACCCCATCAGGTCGATATACTCTAATCCTACACTTCAAAAAGTGTAGCACGCGACACGTGACGGCGTTGGCATGAAACACGTGAAACACTTCCACAATTAATCTATGAGAACCCTTCTAGAGGGTACCCTCTAACTAGTTGCTCCTAAACCTTTAGCGCTCCAGGAACGTAGCTAGTCCTGACAGAGAGCCATACCCAACTTGAGGGGTCTGAACCTAGGTTAAAAACGTGTTTGGTGATCCCTAGTGACACAACACACCGCACCTAGTGACACAACACCCCGCAACCAATTGACCAAACAAATAGCTTAGTATTGAGTCATTTCAGGGCATCAACATGGGTAAAATGTCCTTTGGTTACATTTTCTTTGAACAAAATACAATCACAGGTGCTTACATACATGCACATACACTTAGCCCATGAACGCACGCACACACACCCTACCCCTATGTTTGTTGGTATATTTTCTTTGAACAAAATACAATCGCAGATGCTCACATACATGCATATACACTCAGCCCATGAACACACGCACGCGCACCCTACCCCTATTAGCATCATCGATATACTGAGCCGGCACAACATTTTGAGATTGAGGAAGTCACCACATGCACCTCGTAGTCGACGGGCACATCGCATCCAACTGAGGGAACATGGATCAAAAGAATGTAATAAATTTACGAGCATCAATGGAAGTCTAGAACTTAAATCTTGTTGTGTTTGTTTCACCACAAGTTGGCAAGAAAAAAAAGAATTTGAATCTACACTCAGTTATGTTCTTTGGTTATAAAAGGGTTTTGTCTGTTTTCGCCTTTAACTAAGGATATTTGAGCGAAAGGAGCGTAACTCAGATGATTAGTTTTTTTTCTAGATAACTCAGATGATTAGTTTCTTTGTGATAGAACCAGTCGACCAGGGATCAAGTCCTAAACTTGGCACCAGTGCTCACATTTTTCTGTATTTATTTTGGGCTTTTCGACGATGTTCATTCAATGGGAGGTGGTGTTCCCGTCGACTACGGAGGCACGTGCAGTGACTTAGTAAATATTAGGAGATATGCCGGCTCAATCTCTCAGAGATGCTCATAGGCCTAGAATGTGCTTGCCTGCATTTACAGAGATGAGTGTATGTGTATATATACAAGAGACTATACTGTACCGTGTTAAGAAAACTAATGATATTTGAAGGGAACAGATCATCCTATAAAGTTGCACGTCGGGCGTGATGTACATCCGCGATCTTACCTCGACATGCGGGTTAGTTAGCCGTGTCCTATCGGCGCTCAATAAGAAAGTTCGTACTGTGCCTGGCCGGTGGCCTGTCCACGTGCATCCCGGAAATGACAATGAGGCCATGATTCGGTAGGTCGCCCATGACAAATCGGACGGTGGATAGATCCCCGCGCTGCCGGGTACCCCTATATGGCGCGCGCACATGGCCGCACGGCTGCTCACGCTGCCGATTTCCTTGCCACAAGTGGCACGGAACAAGATACCAGCACATGTCGCAGCGGAAACGTTCGTACCAGTCACCGCCCCCTAGGGCCTAGCTACGTACCGTCGAGCTACTAGTCATAGCAGGAGTATATAGCCACAAGATTTGCCACCCGCTCTCGTGGCAGGCAGGCAGAACATTTTTAGGCCGCCGTACGTACGCCGCGATCGGCCGGTGGCGTACGTACGGGCCACGCTACGCCAGGCGACTCGACAAGCAGGTCTGGGCAGATGCTCAAATTAGGACCTCGCGCGGCTAAAAAGATCACGGGTGACATTCATATGCCACGCATGGCCATTTCAGAAAGCAAACACCCAGCAGCCCATTAGTCAATTGAACGGTTCCATATTGGCCATTCACGTAGGCCTGAGCTAGCTCTAATCAGCGTGCTGGTAACTTGCATCGAGATCTAGTAGTATCTTCGGGGCAAATTTGATAAATTTGACCTATGAACGAAATCAAATCACAAAATGAATTGTCCGTGAAACTATTTCACGCGGCTGACCTTTTTGTGTGACGCCCGACACGAAGGCGCCACACTACACTGTGCAACGCTTCACAGATAGGCGCTACACGGTCAGCGTCGCACCCGTGTGATCCGAAAATTACTAAGTCAGTATGCAGCGCCTGAGAGTTAGGCGCCACACTATACAGTGCAGCGCCTAGCTCCTAGGCGTTGCACTAGTGCAGCGCCTGAGAGCTAGGCGCCACGGGTCAGCCGCGTGAAATAGTTTCACGGACAGTTCATTCTGTGATTTGATTTCGTCTATAGGTCAAATTTATCAAATTTGCCTATCTTCGGTAGCTAGATACGTTGTGACGCATGCAAAGAAAAGTTAGGTCTGGACTCTGGAGGGTGCGGAGAACCGTGATCATCGATATGATTAATCTTGGCTTGATCTGCAAGTCCGTCACGCACACCATAGTCATGGAGACACGACGAGTCCGTTTTGGGCAAGCAACAAGTGCAGTGCGGCCAGGGCCAGGCCGAGGCCGCGACGTCGCACAGTTGGGGAACCGTCGCTGTCCCGGAGATCCCCCGGGTCCAAAATGCAGGCCGCCGTACGCCCGCCTAATTACACTGATGATAGTAGTATACATATTGTTAACAAATTACTTGCGGAGGCACTACTGATTAGTATCCTCCATAAACTAATATAAAAATATTTAGATCACTATTTTAGTTATTTATAAAAACTTTTATATTAGTTTATAAAGCGAATATCCAATTTTGAGCCCGGGCTCATCTGCACCTGGTCAAGAGATAATTCATAAAAAAATTAAAAAAATCAAATTTTTTGTGCATGGTAGGTAAGTTGGTGCGTGGGGTGCGCTCCAAATTTCAGAGCATTTGAACATTTGAGTAGCTCTCAAAAAAGACAAATTGGGTCAGAATAGTATACGAACAGTACATTATTTAACAGACCCCAAATTTGTCTTTTTTACCGAGAGCTACTCAGATGTCTAAATGATTTAAAATTTGGACCAGACATCACGCACCAAATTATCTACCATGCCAAAAAATAGATTTAAAAAAAAATTGGTATTTCTTTTGATTTTTTTTATTCAGCGCAGGTGCAGATGCTCCTAGGAGTCAAAAACGCCTCACTCTTTATAGAGGAAGTACTTAGTAGTTTAACTTGCTTCCTTGCAGAAGAAGGTCATAATAGTCTCCGTCTATCGCCTGCACTGTTGTTGTTACTTCTGTGCGTGTTTAATTGGTCCACGTACGAACACTAGTAGGAAAAGGGGCTTTTACCCCGGTTCATAAGGGCCTTTAGTCCCGGTTCTGGAACCGGGACTAAAGAGTCGTTACTAATGCCCTAGCCCTTTAGTCCCGGTTCTTACACGAACCGGGACTAAAGGCCGTACATGTGGCCGGTGCGGGGAGCCCAGGCGGGAGGGCCTTTTGTCCCGGTTGGTGTCACCAACCGGGACCAATAGGCATCCACGCGTCAGCACCTGGCAGGAGCTGAGGTTTTTGTTTTTTTTTAAAGGGGGTGGTTTAGGGGTTTTGGGTGGTTAATTTAGGTGTTTCATATATTGTGTTAGCTAGCTAATTAATAGAGAGAAGTGTCCTCTCTTATCTCCGTGCTTGGTCGACGCTACGTACTATATACGTATGGAGAGGAGTAGACACGCTAGCTAGTAATCAAATGAAGGAAACAGAAGATCGTCATGAACATATGCATACAGAGAGAAGTGATATCGACCACCTCTCCTTCTCCGAGATATTGGTCGAACAACAAGTTCTCGTATATTTATCCGACACTACCGGCTACATATATACAATAATTATCTCTTACAATACAATCTCCTAATTATATTGTAGGAACACAGGGTCCACATAGTATTATCCGTTTTCAGCGATCACGTGGTCAAGGAAGAATGCCGCCAATTCCTCTTGAATTGCTCGCATACGATGTTCTGCTAGGAGTTCATCCCGCATCCGAAAGATCTAATTTGAAGAAGGGGGTCAATACATATATATATAAAAATAAATGAAACTCAACACAAATGATGGTAATAAAATAAAATTGTGAATATTATTGCTTACGCACTTCATATTGTTCTTCAGTGTAGCCCCGCTCACAGGTCGTGTGGCGGATGGACTCGCAAACGTAGTATCCACAGTAATTATTCCCGGGTTCCTGCCACAACCACTTTACAAGAAATAGAGGTCAATCAAACTGATAAGCAAGCATGCTAAATGGTATCGATGAAACTAGCGCTTGAATCACTAGGAGATGTGCGGAACATGCTACTATGGTACTTACTTTCGGGTGTCTAAATTGCAGCTTCTTCGTGAGTCCCGGAGCTTTTGAGGTGAATTTTCTCCAAACCCTGCCAGACAAAGAAAACAATTACTTGATATCAGGAAATGAACAAAGTTGCTGATATGGTGGATAATGATCGATTTAACTTACTTCTGGAGCATTTGAGTCATGTTCGCATAGTCCTGGGGATCTTTTCGTCTCGAGTCTAAGACGGTTACTACTCCCGGCTCAAGCTTAATCTTTAGGAGAATATAGTGGAAGCTGCGCATGCATGCATAAGTCATCAATTACATTACCATAACCTGGACTAATAAGGGAAACCGAATATGCACAAGACAGAAACACTCACTTGAAGTTGTAAGGAAAGAGTATTATATCTTTATTTTGATTTAATACCAACGATTGTAGCAAGTTGGCCTCGGCTTCTTTGGGATTTTTTTCAACCGTATATGCATCTATGAGATTTGTGTTAATGAACCCAATATCACCTATTTGTCTTTTCTTCAATTCAGCGATCTTCAATCTGCATAATATAGTGAGGATAAGTATAAATACATGCAATGAAAGAGCTGACCTATATAGAGAGACTTAATGACAGAAGTAGTACTACTTACAGACAGTAGCAAGTGATCGTTGTTTTATCGAGGGACTTTTGATTGTAAAACTGGAAGAAATCCTCAAATGGAACATTCAGCAGTTCAATTCCAACGAGGTCATGCTCCGGTTTAACTCTCAGCGTCAAAGTACTCATCCCATCAGACTCTATGCAGGTTTTCATGTACCAATCATGTAGTCTTCGCATCATCGTGCTTAGAGATCTGACATCTTTGACGAGAGGCTTCCCGTAATGGTATTTGTGTTCGTCCACCTCCATGATTTCATAATGTACATCGTCGGGTAGGTAATCTCCAAGATTGCTATAACCGGGTGAAAGGATCTAGATGACGACTAGAGGGGGGGTGAATAGGCGTTTTAAAACTGTTACGGATTTGGCTTTATCCTAATGCGGAATTAAACTAAACGAATACCTTTCAAGCACAAATCCTAAATATGCTAGGCTCAACTAAGTGCACCAACAACCTATGCTAAACAAGATAGCCACTTAAGGAAACTAGCAAGCACAAACTATATCACAAGATATGAAAATGTAGGAACAACTAAACAATTCAACTAGCACAAGATATATCAATATGAGCATGTATGAATTGCGGTAAGTAAAGGGTGTGGGTAAGAGATAACCACAAATGAGTCGGAGACGCGGATTTATCCCGAAGTTCACACTCGTTAGAGTGCTAATCTCCGTTAGAGCGGTGCCGAAGCCAAAGCTCCGAGGCGTCACCAAGTGACTCACCGTATTCTCCTTTTCGAGTCACCCCCAACGGATGAGCCTCGATTCACTCGGGGTTGGTCTTGAAGGCGACCACCACACCTTTACAAACTTCTCCGGAGCACACCACAAGCAAGGAAGCTTCCGGAGGAACTTGACCACCTAGGCCACTTCAACACCCTTCCCCGGAGCACACCACAAGAGGAAGCTTCCGGGGGAACCTTGGCCACATAGGCCTCTTCACAATCTTCACAATGAATATCACCAAACCGTCTAGGAGGCCGAAACCTCCAAGGGTAATAAACTCACGGACTCTCACTCGAACTAATCGATGTGGGGAGCTCAAACCAATGCAACAAATGCAATGCAATGCCAAGCAACAAATGCTCAACACACTCTCTCAATCTCACAAGATGCACTTTTGAAAGTAGGAGATTGAGGAGAGGGGATGCAATGGATATGATCAATAAATGGCTCACAAATCCATCCACAAATCCCCCTTCACATAGAGGGGAGAAAGGGCTTTGGGAGAGGTGTAGAGAGGCTCAAAATGATGTTTTGAAAGTGTAAGAACCAACCCCCAACCGGTGGGAGGAAAGGGCCCTTAAATAGCCAAACTCAGAAACTAGCCGTTGGGGCTCCAACGGGCATTTCCTGGGCACCCCGTGTGCACGGGGGTTTAGACCCCGTGCCCACGGGGTCCCGTGCGCACGGTACAAGCCCCGTGCACATGGGGCCCCGTGCCCACGGGGGTCAAATACCCCGTGCACACGGAGTCCCCAGGACAGCCAGCAGCAGCCCACTAAAACGTTGATAACTTTGGCATACGGACTCCGAATTCGATGATCTTGGGCTCGTTTTGAAGCTATGGAAAAGCCCAAGGTCCTCACATAGAGAACCACCCAAGATCAACAAGAAAGAATGATGCAAGTAATGCAAAGGTTTGAGCTCTCTACATGCGACGTGATCAAGCTACTTGCCCGAGAGTCCCTCTTGATAGTACTGTTATCAAACCTATAATCCGGTCTCCCACCAAGCACTATGAGACCGGCAAAACTAGGAAAACCTAGCTCAGGAATACCTTTGCCTTGCACATTCAACTTGAGCTTGATGATGACTTTAATGCTTGCCTCAAGTTGGAATCCCTTTCTTGTCCACGACCACTTGGTGAAGATACTCGAATTGCTTCCTCATGATGCAATGAGGGAAGCCTTATCTCAAGCCCATCTTCACATGCACATGATCATGATGTGGACCGCAAGCTTCAAAGCATATAACCTCCGGCTTCTCATCTTGCACCTGGACTCCCCGAACTCGATGACCATCACCACTTGATGTCATCTCATCTTGCACTTGGACTCCTCGAATCCGATGACCATCACCACTTGATGTCATCCACACATAGGCTACACGAGATCTTTCCTTTTGATGCAAGCCTATGAGAAACACCTAACCCACATAGACATAACAAACATATAGCATGGGTTAGGTAACAAAGCACAATTCACAATTACTTACCATACCACTAGATCACTTGATCTCACGTGGTACATTGTTTGTGCTTTGTGAGTTGACCACTTAGATATACTCTTCGAGCTTCATCTTGGTCAACCAACATCTTTACTTCAAGCTCCATCTTGGTTTCTTGAAAGCAACAATGAACTCTTCATTTCACTTCATTGCTTCAAGACAATATCACCAAAGACTCTTTCATGACCATATCAAGTTCCACTATGAATATCATCTTGGTCACCACTTGCCCTTCTAAAAACTCCATCCCAAACTCTTGAGAGGCATAATGAATTCGTCACTCTAGTTGCTTGCTTCAAGACTTGATCACCATGATCTTGTCTTGAGAGGCATAATGAATTCTTCACTCTAGTTGCTTGCTTCAAGGCTTGATCAACCGAAACCCAACACATGAGCTCACCATGATCTTGTCTTGAAACCATAACTCGAATTCTTCTCTTTGATTATTCTCTCAAACCTTGATCCTCAGAAGACCAACTTGAAACCTCGCTGGATATGGAATCTCGAGAGCCAACACCTAGGCCCCGTGAGCACGGGGTATCCAGAGAGTTGACACTCGACCCCGTGCGCACGGTATAAGCCCGTGTGCATGGGGTATCCAGAGAGGGATACCATGAGGACTTCTTCGGATGCTTTGATGGCAATCTTCACATAACAACCCAAAGAACTTCAAGCATCACTATGGAACATATCTTCATATAAGATCCAATGCACTTGATGCTCCATAGGAATTGTCATTTAATACCAAAGCTTAGAGCAAATATAACTTCATCTATATGGACTTCATCCTTGATTCCATCCAATATCCTTGAGGCATCATCTTCATATATATGGACTTCATCCTTGATTCCATCCAATATCCTTGAGGCACCATCTATGGACAAAACCTTCAAATATATCTCACTGAAAACATTAGTCCATAGAGATTGTCATTCAATTACCAAAACCACACTTAGGGGCTACATGCCCTTTCACCGGGCACCATACCCGGATCATTAGCGACGATGTCTTTTGACACCTTGAGCGGGGGGCACTATTGGTTCGCTTGTTCGCCGAGCTGGGCAATTTTTTTCCCTGCTCGTCGTTCTTTCATCCTTTTATCACTGACAGTACTTCCCGACCGCTCCGCTTCGGCATATGCCTTTGCAAGAACGCGCTCATAGTTGCCTCTCGGCGGAGACTTTGGTGGTTTTGTCAGGGCAGCCAGAGTGCGCTTTGCTTTCACCGGATCTACCTTCTCCTCCGGAGGTGGATGTTTCTTTGCTTTCACCCCTTCAAAGAAGTTCTTCACTTCGGCTCGCACGATCTTCGCGTTCTCCTCCTCGGTCCTCTCATATGGTAACTTCTCTGGAGTCTTCAGAGAAGGATCGAATCTGTATTGCCTCCCGCCTCTGGCAGCTGTACTGCTAGACGCCGGCAGAGCAGACGGAGCGGCTGCGGCTGTCTTCTTTCCTTGCTTACGAGGCGGAGGAGAAGGACTACGACGCGCCGGAGCAGCCGCAGCGGCGGCGGGTCTCTTCCGCCCTTGCTGACGAGGCGGAGAAGGAGGAGGCTGGCTGCTCTGGCGCGCCGGCGCTGGCGGAGAAGGAGGTGGAGTGCCGCCACGCGCCGGAGAAGGAGGCTGAGTGCCCTGATCACTCGCCGGAGGAGGAGGCGGAGGAGGAGGCGGAGTGCCCTTACTCGCCGGAGCCGTCCAGTTCGGAAGCTTGATGAGCTCCTTCCGCCATAGGCATGGAGTCTTCAGAGCTAAACCCAGTCGAGTCTCCCCTTCACCGGTAGGGTGGTCAAGCTGGAGGTCCTCAAATCCCTCCGTCATTTCATCCACCATCACCCTAGCATATCCTTCTGGAATCGGCCAGCAGTGGTAGGTTGCGCCGGGTTCAGTAGGTAAAACAGAGCCAACAGCCGCCTTGACTTTCAAGTTCTGCCATTCCGCCATAAGGTGGCAATGTTGAGACTCCGTGATAGCATCCACGGGGTAGCTAGCAGGAGCCGCATGCTCCAGCTGAGGCAGCTCGGTGGAAGCCACGCTGCTTCTCCGCTGAGATGGCGGTGTAGCTTCGGGGGCAGTTTCGGCATCTCGATTGTCGTCTCGTTCCTCTAGCACTTGAACCCTTTCGTGCAGACGCTGAATTTGGATCTGCTCCACTTTTTTCCTCCTCTCCTGGGTTTTGTAACCGCCCGCGTCCGGAAAATCAGCCTTCCACGGAACGGAGCCTGGCGTGCCTCGTGTCCGTCCAGGGTGCTCAGGATTCCCGAGGGCCATTGTGAGCTCGTCATTCTCTCTGTCTGGAACGAACGTCCCTTGCTGCGCTGCATCGATATAGTGCTTAAGCTTCTTGACGGGTATTGCAAGTTGCTCGTCCGTCCAACGACACCTCCCTGATACAGGGTCCAAGGTTCCGCCAGCCCCGAAGAACCAAGTCCGGCAACGGTCTGTCCAGTTCATTGTCTCTGGTTCGATCCCTTTATCAAGCAGATCCCTCTCAGACTTGGCCCACTTAGGCCGGGCTTTGAGGTAGCCACCTGACCCCGTGCGATGGTGAAGCTTCTTCTTCGCAGCATTCTTCTTGTTTGTCGTTGACATCTTCTTACTCTTTTCCGATGTCTTGTGGGCCACAAATGCGGGCCAGTGATCTCTGATCTTCTCGTACCGGCCGATGAATTCTGGTGTCTCTTCTTTGTCGACAAACGTTTTCAGCTCATTCTTCCACCTCCTAAATAGGTCTGCCATCTTCTTAAGAGCATGAGACTTGATTAATTGCTCTATAACTGGCTTCTCCGGATCCTCCTCTGGCGGTAGGGTGAAATTTGCCTTCAGCTCAGTCCAAAGATCATCTTTCTGCATATCATTGACATAAGACACCTCAGGGTCTTCCTTCTTAGGCTTATACCATTGGTGGATGCTGATCGGGATCTTGTCCCTAACTAGAACCCTGCACTGAGCAGCAAAAGCATCCTTTGTCCGGAGGGGTTCAATCGGTTGGCCGTCGCGCGCGATTGCTGTGATCTCAAACCTTTCATCCGAGCGCAACTTTCTCTTCGGGCCTCGTCTCTTTACCGCAGTTGTGCTCGATCCGGAGGGCTAGAAAAAAGAAGAAAGACGAGTGTTAATTAATATGTGTACATACCAAAACAATGAATGCATTAATTAGCTAGTCAGCACAGGCTTAACTAATATATTTACCTGGCCGGACTCTGTTCGGTCACCGGAGCCGTCACCACGGGCTCCTTCTTGCACCAGCATTGGGTCACCGGAGCCATCATAATCATGTCTTTCCTCCTCCACTCTTCGATCACCGCAGCCTGCTTCTTCACCCTGTTCTTCCAGACCATCATTGTCGTTAAGATACGACAAGATATCACCTTCGGCTAAGATTATGTCCCCCAACACATCTTCTGCTTGCTCATCTCGTCCGTGCTCCATTGTTTCTGCAAATATTACAACATGGCAATTATTACACAAACATGACAGCAGGTGGATATATTAGTGCAAACGTAGACCTAGCTTATTCCGGGTTTGGGGTGGCCTAGGCAACGCTTCAAGGGTAGGGGCGCGGTGGGAGGGGGTAGGAGACCGACATCGTTTTTTTCTAGGGTTTGGGTGTCCTCAAGAGTTTTGGTCGAGCGAGAGGGCCGGGGGGTGCTCCCGTGGTATAAGTTATCACGGTCGAGAGGGGGTATACATATCGACCGTCCATCATGTCGAAGTTATCTGGGAGGGAGTTATATATATCGACAACGACGACATACATACACGGGAAAATAATGTTATCGGGGAGGGGGTATATATCGACCCCCCCACGTGTTGAAGTTATCGGGAGGGGGTTTTATATCGACAACGACGACATACATACACGGGAAAATAATGTTATCGAGGAGGGGGTATATCAACCCCCCCCCTCGTGTTGAAGTTATCGGGAGGGGGTAATATCGACAACGACAACATACATACACGGGAAAATAATGTTATCGGGGAGGGGGTATATCGACCCCCCCCCCACGTGTTGAAGTTATCAGGAGGGGGTTATATCGACAACGACGACATATATACACGGGAAAATAATGTTATCGGGGAGGGGGTATATCGACCCCCCGTCGTGTTGAAGTTATCCCCCCTCATGTTGAAGTTATCGGGAGTGGTATATATCGATGACGACAGACCCGATAAAACATAAGAAAACGAAGAAGAAATAAAAAGAGGAGAGAAGAAGAAAGGAATAGAGGAGAGGATTGAAGAAAAAAAGAAGAAAAAAAGAGGAGAAGAAGAAAGGAATAGAGGATCTCCTCTATTCCTTTCTTCTTCTCCTCTTCTTTTTCTTCTTTTTTCCTCTTCTTATTTATTTCTCCTCTTCTTCCTCTCCTCTTCTTCTTTCTTTCCTCTTCTTATTTTCTTCTTTCCTATCCTTCTTTTTCTTCTTCTTCCCTTCCTAGCTAGCTAGATATATAAAACTTTTCTAAAATTGTAACTTTTGCATATATAAAACTTTTCCATGTGGATCATCATTTCTCATATATATCGAATATATATCCATTGTCATATATAAAAACTTTCTATATATGAACAAAAAACTTTCTATGAACAAAAAAACATTTTTGACATATATATTCATACATTTTGAACATCTACATACATACAATTTTTTTTGTTCACATATACATTATAGCCACATACACATATACATCACATATGAACAAAAAAATTAAACTAATAAAAATAAAAAAACATATAGCCACATATGAACAAAAACATATAGCCACATACATACACATATACATTATATATATATGATCAAAAAGCAATTAACTAATAAAAAAACAGAGCCGGGGCGGCGGCTCTCATAGCGGGGGCGGCTAGGACGATGGTGACGGCGGGGGCGGCGAGGGCGCCGGCGCGCGGGGGCGGGACGGGGCGGGGGCGGCGGGGCGCCGGCGAGCACGCGCGGGCCGGGCAGGGGGCTCGGGGCGCCGAGGCGGCGCGCGCGAGCAGGGGAGCACGAGGTGGGGCGGCGCGTGGGGGCAGGGCGACGGCGACGAGCACCGGGCGGCGACCCGTCGAGGCAAGGGCGCGGGGCGACGGCGACGAGGAGCGGGCGGCGACGGCGAGCACGGGCAGCCTGGCGGCGTCGGGGGCAACTAGCGAGGTATCTCGAAAATTTCCTAAGTGTGGACTTATATAGCAAAGCCTTTAGTCCCGGTTCGTGGCACCAACCGGGACTAAAGGTGGGCATAGTCCCGGTTGGTGCCACCAACCGGGACCAAAGGCCCCTTTTCAACAGCCCAAAGGGCGGGAAGCGGCGGCCTTTGGTCCCGGTTGGTGGCACCAACCGGGACTAAGGGGGGGCATTGGTCCCGGTTGGTGGCACCAACCGGGCCCAAAGGCCTTGCGCTGCCCGCGGCCAAAAGTTTAGTCCCACCTCGCTAGTTGAGAGGGGCTCGGAGTGGTTTATAAGCCCCACTGCGGCTGCCCTCTCGAGCTCCTCTCAAATGCAGGCTTACGGGCCTAATGTCACACTGTGCTGTCTGTTGGCCTATTGGGCCTTCTGCGGGCCTGAATCCTGGCCCAGGTTGGGTTTCTAGTCGTATTCAGGCCGTGGTGGCCCAATAGGTGGCAGTTTTTTTAAAAAAAATCCAGTTTTTTGGTTCTGTTTTTTGCATTATTTATTTTCTTTTGTTTTTTGCTTTATTTTTTAATTCTTTTTGCTTTTAGGTCAGCAAAATTATAAACTTCCTGTTAGTTCCATTAGTTTTAGAAAAAATATAAACTTTCTATTAGTAACATTAGTTCTTTATGAAAATTCTTTTTGCTGTATTTAGTTTTTTTGTTTTCTTTTTTGCTATATTTATTTTGTTTGGTTTCTACTTACAACAAAAAACTTATTTATTTTATTTTATTTTGTTTCTAATTACTTATTTATTTTACTTTATGATAATTCTTTCTGCTATTAAAGTTTCTATCAAAAAAAGTTCTTTATGAAAATTCTTTTTGCTTTTAATGATTAAAAATAAAAAAGAGGCGCAATGCGCGTTGATTTGCTTCAAGCCTTTCGGAATAGTGTAGACTGCACTGCACATAGCTCGATGCAGTCTACCTTATTCCTCAAGGCTTGAAGCTAAGCAACGTGAGCATTGCGCCTCTTCTTCATCGTCTCTGCACTCAGGGCTTATAAACCGCTCCTAGTGCCTCTCAGCTAGCGAGGTGGGACTAAAAAACTGCTTAGCTAGTAAGAAACTCTAGTACCGGTTCGTGCCACGAACAGGTACTAAAGGTGCTCGTGGGGCCACAGCCTCATTAGTACCGGTTCGTGGCACCAACAGGGACCAAAGGGTGGAATTGGTCCCGGTTCGTGCCACCAACCGGGACCAATGGCCTTGCACAGCGGCGTGGTGGTGAGTTTAGTCCCACCTCGCTAGCTAAGAGAGAGCCGCACCTGTTTATAAGGTGCGGTGCGCCTGAGCTGTCGAGCTCCTCTCTAAAGCAGGCTTACGGGCCTAACCTCTCTGCACTCAGGGCTTATAAAGCATTTCAAATGAACTCTGAAAAGGTTGAAAGTTGGCATGGTATCATCATTTCATCCACATAGCATGTGCAAGAAAGTTGAGAGGGTTACGGCAAAAACTAGATGCACTTCTTGTACAAAACGGACAATGGTATCATACTCGTCTATTACAAAGTTGGCATGGTATCATCATAATAGTTGCGGGAGAAAGTCTTCACTTTTTCTTCGCTTGTGTCATTTGCTTATTGCGCCGTAACCATGGATAATCTTCATCGTTTATCAGGATGCTTGGGTCAGCCTTGACTTTGAAGGGAGGAATTTCATGAAACTTTTCATAATCTTCAGACATGTCTGTCTTGCCCTCCACTCCCACAATGTCCCTTTTTCCTGAAAGAACTATGTGGCGCTTTGGCTCATCGTATGATGTATTCGCTTCCTTATCTTTTCTTTTCCTCGGTCTGGTAGACATGTCCTTCACATAGATAACCTGTGCCACATCATTGGCTAGGACGAACGGTTCGTCAGTGTACCCAAGATTGTTCAGATCCACTGTTGTCATTCCGTACTGTGGGTCTACCTGTACCCCGCCTCCTGACAGATTGACCCATTTGCACTTAAACAAAGGGACCTTAAAATCATGTCCGTAGTCAAGTTCCCATATGTCCATTATGTAACCATAATATGTGTCCTTTCCCCTCTCGGTTGCTGCATCAAAGCGGACACCGCTGTTTTGGTTGGTGCTCTTTTGATCTTGGGCGATCGTGTAAAATGTATTCCCATTTATCTCGTATCCTTTGTAAGTCAATACAGTCGAAGATGGTCCCCTGGACAACGGGTACAACTCATCACAAACAGTGGTGTCACCTCTGAGACGTGTTTCCAACCAATTGCTGAAAGTCCTGATGTGTTCACATGTAATCCAGTCGTCACACTGCTCCGGGTGTTTGGAGCGCAGACTGTTCTTGTGTTCATCGACATACGGGGTCACCAAGGTAGAGTTCTGTAGAATTGTGTAGTGTGCTTTAGACCAAGAATATCCGTCCCTGCATATTATTGAGTCCCCCCCTCCAAGCGTGCCTTTTCCAGTCAGTCTTCCCTCATACCGCGATTTAGGGAGACCTATCTTCTTAAGGCCAGGAATGAAGTCAACACAAAATCCAATGACATCCTCTGTTTGATGGCCCATGGAGATGCTTCCTTCTGGCCTAGCGCGGTTACGGACATATTTCTCTAGGACTCTCATGAACCTCTCAAAGGGGAACATATTGTGTAGAAATACGGGCCCCGGAATGACAATCTCGTCGACTAGATGAACTAGGATGTGCGTCATGATATTAAAGAAGGATGGTGGGAACACCAGCTCAAAACTGACAAGACATTGCGCCACATCACTCCTTAGCCTTGGTATGATTTCTGGATCGATCACCTTCTGAGAGATTGCATTGAGGAATGCACATAGCTTCACAATGGCTAATCGGACGTTTTCCGGTAGAAGCCCCTCAATGCAACCGGAAGCAGTTGCATCATAATCATGTGGCAGTCATGAGACTTTAGGTTCTGGAACTTTTTCTCTGGCATATTTATTATTCCCTTTATATTCGACGAGAAGCCAGTCGGGACCTTCATACTGAGCAGGCATTCAAAGAAGATTTCTTTCTCTTCTTTCGTAAGAGCGTAGCTGGCAGGACCTTCATATGCTTCGGAGGCATGCCGTCTTTTTCGTGCAAACGTTGCAGGTCCTCCCGTGCCTCAGGTGTATCTTTTGTCTTCCCATACATGCCCAAGAAGCCTAGCAGGTTCACGCAAAGGTTCTTCGTCACGTGCATCACGTCGATTGAAGAGCGGACCTCTAGCTCTTTCCAGTAGGGTAGGTCCCAAAATATAGATTTCTTCTTCCACATGGGTGCGTGTCCCTCAGCGTCATTCGGAACAGCTAGTCCGCCGGGACCCTTTCCAAAGATTACGTGTAAATCATTGACCATAGCAAGTACGTGATCACCGGTACGCATGGCGGGCTTCTTCCGGTGATCTGCCTCGCCTTTGAAATGCTTGCCTTTCTTTCGACATTGCTGGTTGGTCGGAAGAAATCGACGATGGCCCAGGTACACATTCTTCCTGCTTTTGTCCAGGTATATACTTTCAGTGTCATCTAAACAGTGCGTGCATGCGTGGTATCCCTTGTTTGTCTGTCCTGAAAGGTTACTGAGAGCGGGCCAATCGTTGATGGTTACAAACAGCAACGCGTGCAGGTTAAATTCCTCCTGTTTGTGCTCATCCCACGTACGTACACCGTTTCCATTCCACAGCTGCAAAAGTTCTTCAACTAATGGCCTTAGGTACACATCAATGTCGTTGCCGGGTTGCTTAGGGCCTTGGATGAGAACTGGCATCATAATGAACTTCCGCTTCATGCACATCCAAGGAGGAAGGTTATACATACATAGAGTCACGGGCCAGGTGCTGTGATTGCTGCTCTGCTCCCCGAAAGGATTAATGCCATCCGCGCTTAAACCAAACCATACGTTCCTTGGGTCAGCTGCAAACTCAGCCCAGTACTTTCTCTCGATTTTTCTCCACTGCGACCCGTCAGCGGGTGCTCTCAACTTCCGTCTTTCTTACGGTCCTCACTGTGCCATCGCATCAACTTGGCATGCTCTTCGTTTCTGAACAGACGTTTCAACCGTGGTATTATAGGAGCATACCACATCACCTTCGCAGGAACCCTCTTCCTGGGGGGCTCGCCGTCAACATCACCAGGGTCATCTCGTCTGATCTTATACCGCAATGCACCGCATACCGGGCATGCGTTCAGATCCTTGTACGCACCGCGGTAGAGGATGCAGTCATTAGGGCATGCATGTATCTTCTGCACCTCCAATCCTAGAGGGCATACGACCTTCTTTGCTGCGTATGTACTGTCGGGCAATTCGTTATCCTTTGGAAGCTTCTTCTTCAATATTTTCAATAGCTTCTCAAATCCTTTGTCAGGCACAGCATTCTCTGCCTTCCACTGCAGCAATTCCAGTACGGTACCGAGCTTTGTGTTGCCATCTTCGCAATTGGGGTACAACCCTTTTTTGTGATCCTCTAACATGCGATCGAACTTCAGCTTCTCCTTTTGACTTTCGCATTGCGTCCTTGCATCGACTATGAACCCGGCGGAGATCATCATCATCGGGCACTGGTTCCTCTTGATCTTCAGCAGCTTCCCCCTTGCAGCATCATTGGGCACATCGTCTGGTTCCTCTTGATCTTCAGCAGCTTCCCCCGTTGCAGCATCACCGTATTCAGGGGGCACATAGTTGTCATCGTCCTCTTCTTCTTCGCCGTCTTCCATCATAACCCCCATTTCTCCGTGCCTCGTCCAAACATTATAGTGTGGCATGAAACCCTTGTAAAGCAGGTGGGCGTGAAGGATTTTCCGGTCAGAGTAAGACTTCGTATTCCCACATATAGGGCATGGACAACACATAAAATCATTCTACTTGTTTGCCTCAGCCACTTCGAGAAAATCATGCACGCCCTTAATGTACTCGGAGGTGTGTCTGTCACCGTACATCCATTGCCGGTTCATCTGTGTGCATTATATATAATTAAGTGTGTCAAAAACCATTACAGAACATCATGAATAGATAATTAAGTGACCAAATTAATAGAAGTTCATCATCACATTAGAACCAAAGTACATACATAGTTCTCATCTAACAACATATATATATAGCTCTCCAGAGCATCTAATTAATTAAACCATACATTGAAACTATGTAAAACATTTCAATGCGAAAACAAATGCGATCATAATCGCAACCAAGGTAATAATTGATCCAACGGCATAATGATACCAAGCCTCGGTATGAATGGCATATTTTCTAATCTTTCTAATCTTCAAGCGCATTGCATCCATCTTGATCTTGTGATCATCGACGACATCCGCAACATGCAACTCCAATATCATCTTCTCCTCCTCAATTTTTTTTATTTTTTCCTTCAAGTAATTGTTTTCTTCTTCAACTAAATTTAACCTCTCGACAATAGGGTCGGTTAGAATTTCCGGTTCAACCACCTCCTAGATAAATAAAATCTATGTCACGCTGGTCGGTATATTTGTCATAAACAATAAATGAATCAAATAGTTATAAAAAGATAATATATACCACATCCGAATCATAGATAGGACGAGGGCCGACGGGGGCGGATACCAAAACCATCGCACTATGTAATAAGAAGGAATAAAATAGTAAGAAAATTAGACAAGTATCTATCTAAAGTAAGAATTTTTTTTCTTTCAAAAAGAAGATAAGAACAAGAGGCTGACCACGGTGGTGTCGGCGACGAGAACGGCGCGGGCGGTCGACGGCGGTGAAGACGGGAATGGGACGTGACGGGCCGCTAAACCTAGACAAATCTCGAGGAAAATGGAGCTTTGATGTCGAGCTTCGAGAGGACAAAGCTTAACTAGTGTGGCTCGCGCATTTCATCGAACACCTCATGTGCATAGGAGGTGAGCTAGAGCACCACAAAGCCCTCCCCTCGCCGGCCAGAGAAAAACAGAGCACTGGAGTGCTCTGCTCGCGGGCGAGGGGTATATATAGGCACCTCATTGGTCCCGGTTCGTGGCATGGACCGGTACTAAATCCGGGCCTTCTGTCCCGGTTCATGCCAAGAACCGGGACCAATGTTTGTGGGCCAGGAGCGAGGACCATTAGTCCCGGTTCGTGGCTCGAACCGGGACAAATGGTTCCATACGAACCAGGACCAATACCCACGAGGCCCCGGCCGGCCCCCTGGCTCACGAACCGGGACGAATGCCCCCATGGGTCCCGGTTCATGACTGAACCGGGACTAATGGGCTTGCCATGCCCGAACGAAAGCCCTGTTTTCTACTAGTGGAAAGATGCTCCTCTTTTTCCCGGAGTATTGTTTTTGGTCTTCTTACTGTGTGATTACGGACTTGCGGTAAGTACGTGTAAGCCTGTGCATGGCAAAGCATAACTAGCATGCCGTTTACCACACGCCAAACTATAGTCACACCTGTACTACGCACTAGTGCGTGCGCCGAACGCTAATCTGTTGCGGTGCCACCTTAACCTTCTTTTACGCGCGTGCGTGTGCTACGCTAATTACCTAGCTAACCACGCTTACCTTGCAGGTGGCTAAGCTAATTGTACGGTTGTGCTGCGGTGCCACCTTAACCTATACTTAAAAATGCCTATTATATGTCACCTATATCTTCATCGTTCAGAGAGTAGAAACAAGTACTAATCATAGGCGCTAAATCGAGGCAGTGTGACAGTAGTACGTGGCCATGTATTCGCGCGCGGCTAGCTATAGAGCGCGTGCATACGTATACGTACGTGTGGTGCGCACAAGACACGTGTTAGCTAGGAGCGAGCCACGCCGCACCCTGGGTGGGTGGACGGGGTCAAAATATACACGGTTGGATACGGCGAACGATCTTCCACCCCATGCTCCTTGTCATGGCGTGTGGTCGCGGACAGACAGGCAGGCAGCCTAAATCTGCAGGCTCCAGATCGAGGAGACTTTTGCAGGAGCAAGAGAGGGAGACAAACAAAATGGATCACTCCACCGTATATATATACGTTAGCTTCACCTACAAATTTGACATACGCATGATCACGAGCATGGGCACGCTAATCAATCAAGCGGCCGGCTTGAGGCAATTCGGCCAGAGCATGGGAGTGGACTCGTTTTTGACGTGCGAGTCGTGACCTGGCCGCGCCGCACCGCATCACCAGCCCTCGTGCATGCGTGCACCGGTGGAGCAGAGACGCAGCAGTGCGGTACGTACACGTGCGCCCATGCCGCGCCGATCACGCACGTTGTAGTTCGCGCGCCGCGTTTTCTTTCGCGTCTCCCATCATCGTCTTCCGAGACGGGCGTTAAAAAGTGCACGCCGCGCCGGGCACATATGCTGCTGCGGCGCAGTGGGCGGGCAGCCGAACAGGTGCCGTGCAATGACACTCACGCGTGCGTGCTTCTTGAGTCGGGCGTCAGAGGTGGCAGCGCCAAAGCGCACGAGCTGCCGTGCGCTGTGACCGCGACCGTGTCAACCTGTGCGTCGAGTCATCACGACTGAGTAGTAGATTAGCTAACTAATCGAGTTGTTGGCTTAACTAAACTCGAGTAGTGGTATGGGGTCAAAAAGAAAACGGAGCAGTAGTAGTAACAGAATTTGCATGTAGATTAAGTAAATATTTACTGTCAGAATCGTCATGGGTAGAGTAGTAGTTCGTCTTGTACACGTCATGAGTCGCTCAAAGACATGGAGCTCAGCTCGATGTGTGTGAGGAAGAGGCTAGAACCTGCGCACGGGGAAAGAGGAGAGAAGATAGACACGAGACGAGAGCGAGCGAGCGAGCGGCGGTAGCTGCCGCCGATGAGCACGCGGTGCGGTGGCGGTGGCGTCCGTGATGTCAGCTGAGCTGGACAGTTAGCGCGACGGGAAGCGGATGCCACCAAAGCAACCGCCGCGGTTCGGCGCGAGGGGCCAGCGTACGTGGCCGGGAGAGCCCCGGGCCGACTACCGAGCGGGGCCCGCGCGTCCGCGTCCAACGGCTATTTTCCCGACCGTTTGAAGATGGAAGCCCCCCTCTCTCTCAACAGCCATCATCATGTATTAATTCATCTACAATCTCCGATCACTTCTGCCTTTACCATCTCCATCCAGCCTGTACAAAGACATGCCACGACATCTGAACTGTTACTCGTACATCTGCAGTAACAGAGTTGATTAAGATATGGGATTTCTTCACCAGCAGGTGAACAACAAACAGTTTGATTAAGCATAAGCACAGTAGTAATTTATTCGCAAAGAAAATAAGCACAGTAGTAATTCGTAATCAGGAAAGGTCGACGTCCACTAGTCTCCACCGGCCAAAGACCCCGCGGTCACACGGGCCACACTACTCATGATGGTCTAGACCTTTCCGTTCCGTGCAACGGGAAAACGTGCGGCAGGCCTCTCCCGTGCATCCCCCGCCGTCCAAAGCCCACATCCGACGGCCCGCGTCTCACCGTCATCCCCCCGCCCGGCCCGCGCGTACGGGTATCAGGGGAGCTCAAAGCCGCTCCGCTATAAATCGCCGCCCGTCCCGGTGCGCCCACCTCCCGCTTGCTCGCTTCGCTTCCATTCATTTCGCGCACAAACGCACCGCACGCGCACGGTCACGGTGAGTGGGGGAGAAGGAAGGAGGACGGTCGAGAGGATTCTGGTGGCGGCTGCGAGGAGGCGATGGGGTGCGCGCGGACGGTGAAGGCCGGGGCCGCGGCCGCGGCGGCCGTGCTGGTGGCCGCCGGGGTGAGGCTGGTGGGGCCGGCGGCGGCGGGGTTCGTGGCGGAGGAGATCCCGCGCGCGCAGGCGGCGGCCGCCACCTGGCTCACGCCGCCCTACCTGTACCTCGTCATCAACGCCATCATCATCTCCATCGCCGCGTCCTCCAAGTTCCAGACCAGCCGCGCGTCGGGCTCCCACGCCGCTGTGGGGACGGAGCCGGTTCCAGTGCCTTCGCCGGCTCTGGCGATGCCGATGGAGTTGCCTGCACCCGCAGTGGCCATGGCGATGGCGGTGCCCGTTCCGGTGGCACGTGTTCCTGAGGACGTGCCGGTCGTCAAGACGCCCCCTGCGCCGGTGCCGGCGCCGGAGATGGCGGAGGAGGAGGACTTCCTGATTTCAAGATCTGCATGGACGCCGCAGCGAAGGGTCACGGAGGCGGAGGTTGAGGTGGCGCCGTTCGCGGACCTGACGAACAAGAGGGAGAAGCCGCTGTCGTCTGCGCGGTTCGGCCGGAAGGCGGCCAAGCCCAGCCCAGAAGGTAACAACAACACGGCCTAATACTCTGAGCAATTCGCCAAGCTATTTAATTCATCGAATTTTGCTTAAAAAAATTAATTCATCGACTATTCTGGCCTACAAAGACCAGACTTCGCCGAATCTTGAACGCTTTTGTGGAATTCTCTTGCAAGAAAAGAAATTTTGTGTTGATGTCGATTGTGCATGTCGTCGCAGGCAGCAGGGCGCTGCGTGTGTCGCGGCCGCGGAGGGAGGACACTCTGGAGAGCACGTGGAAGGCCATCACGGAGGGGCGAGCGCCGCCGCTGGCGCGACACCTCAAGAAGTCGGACACCTTCGACACCCGCCCGGGCCGTCGCCCGTCCGGCGGCGGCGAGGAGGTGGTGCCCCCCGCGGCGACGATGCGCAAGGCCGAGACGTTCAACGACCCTGCCATCGCCATGGGCGGCGCAGGCGAGAGGAAGGTGCGGCGCGAGCCGTCGCTGGGGCAGGACGAGCTGAACCGGCGCGTGGAGGCCTTCATCAACAAGTTCAACATGGAGATGCGGCTGCAGCGGCAGGAGTCGCTGAAGCACTACAGCGAGATGGTCGGCAGCGGCGGCGGTCGTTACTGAAGCGAGTTCCTCCCAGGAACTGAACTCGGGATGAGAACAGCAAAGCAAGTTACTTCTTTTTTTGTTGGTGTGCCGCTCGTTTTTGGCTCTGGTTTCCGTTTCTCCTCTGTAAGAAATGGTTCTGTCAATAACTCCTAGTAGTAGTAGTAAGAAGGTGATAGCGATAGTAGTTTTGCACAAGGGAGTCAAGTTGATATGGGGATGATGCAGATTAGTGAGGGCCTGGAGACCCCAATTTCTTTTGGGAGCCGGGCATGTGTATTAAGTCTTTTGCTTACTAAGCTGTTTCATGGCATCTCGGTGGTTCCTTTGCTCGATCTGTGCTGTGGTTTTCGTTGTTTGGGTTCACATCAGCGTAAGCACGTGACAGGGTCTGTTTACCTGAAGCTGTCGATTTGTTCATACAGTAGGGATCACACGACAAGGAGCCAGGTTTGAGAGGAAACAACGTTCAATTTTGGATGATCTGGATATGCTTCTTTGCGAGCAGGAACAACTGAGCACAGCATCTACAGCCGGACTTGCCAACAAATCCGGCATCCTATAGGGCTGCGGGGTGCGAACGCTACCGGGCAGCCCTTAAATCCACATGTCCACATCCGCGTATCTCATATTCGACATCCTATATCCATACAATATCATGCAACGTAGTGCGGGCAAAATCAAAATCCACATGTCCATATCCGCGTATCTCATATCCGACATCACATATCCATACAATATCATGCAAGGTAGTACGGGCAAAATCGACACTAAACTGGTAACTAATAGCAAACAGTCATAGTTTACACAGTTCAAACTGTCCGGCAAATTCTAGCTAGATATGGGAGGGCGGAGCTTCACCACTTCCTCGCTGGCCGAGCCGGAGCTGCTTGGCATTGATCCTCCGGAGTCGTCAGGCATCTGTCTCCGCCGTCGTAGGTGACCGATGGTACACCCACTGGAAGATATGTTCATTCTTGTTGGGCATCGCCGGCATCACGCGGCGGCAGCAGGAGAACTGCACAGTCGTGTCCGACACGGCCCCCATCTCCCTTGCCCTCTGCCTCTCATGGCGTGCGGCAGTAGAACCCACTGCTGTCTATGCGGAGAAGCGGCCGGAGGTGGAGGAGGCTGTCTGACGGATGGCGCCGATTGAGCCACCCTCGCAGATCCGCGCGCGGGGCAGGAAGGGCCGACCCTGGCATCGGCGTTGCAGCGACAGGCGGCGTTGCACCTGAACATGAGCTGCTGCCTGTATCCACCCGTGAGCGCTCCAGCGTGATGCAGAGTGCTAGCTCGTCCTCATCTCTGGAGTTGTCGCCGGACTGCCTGCCGGTGCTGGACATGGTCGCTGGCAGGATTTGACGGATTGGAGAAAGGGGAGCGGAGCGGAGTGAACTGAGGCCAGGGTTTGCTCCAGAGAGGGATTTTGTGGGGTTGGGGTGGGCCAGAGGTACACCGGGCGGATGTGGCGGACATGCCCGGGACGCCTCATATCCGCCCTAGATTTGGGCTGGATATGAGTGGCGTCAGTCAGCCCGGACGTTTGAGGACGGTTTGAGGCGTCCGGTTGGTTCGGCTTTTTATGATCACTCAATAACTGTTCCGCTCGCCCGCGCATTTGAGATGGGTTTGGGGCGCCTGGTTGTAGATGCTCTCATTCCTTATCTAGATCTGGAACTCCATTATAGCTTTACAACACAACAAGAGACAATTATAATGGTAAAAGGTTAGAGTATAGAAAGTAAATTCATATACAAGATCAGTGGCCATGGAGAAAGCGCAAAGTGGTAAGAGTCCCCTCACCCGTTGGATTGTAGATCAACGTCAACTAGGTCATCAATTGCTTCCGTTACACTACGCTGCTCAATGGTTTAGGTTTAGGTGTTGACCGATGAGTGATATTTTTACACTCATTCGCCCTTTGCTTAAACCAAGATATTTCATTAAAACTGAGATATTCGTGTCAATATTGCTACTAGTGACTAATGAATGCAAAGGATTCCACAAATCCTCTCTTTGATGTGTTTCCATAGAAAATGGGCTAAAAAGGAAAGAAATCATCATGAGGCGCACCAGAAGCCACGGAGCAAAATACGAGATTCCCCATATCTTTCATGCTAGATAAATCATAGGCGGTTCCCAAACATAAAATAAAGTGTATTTCCTTTTCCACCATTCTTTCGCAATCCATGGCTAGCCGTATCCACGGATGCCTTTCATACCAACACTTTCCAAGGAATTTATTATTGACAACATATAAATATATTTTTTCATTTCGGGACTGGGCATCCCTATTACCCACCACACTCTCGTGCAATGACAAGTGAATAAACACTCATCTTGAGAATAACATACCTAGCATGAAAAATATTGGTCACCCCCTGCCGCTTCATGAGCGGTACGAGCACACAAAAAAAATTCATTTATAAAATTAGAGTTGGCACATACAAATTTTATTGGAATGACATGGACCGCATATAGGTAGGTATGGTGGACTCATTTGGCACAACTTTGGGTTTAAGAAGTTGGATGCACAAGCAGTATTCTCGCTTGGTACAAATGAAGGCTAGCTAATAGATTGAGAAGCGACCAACCAATAAACAAAAACAATCATTACACATAACTAGCACCGAATAATGCACCACAAGTAGGATGTAACTTCAATGTATAACTATTGACTTTTGTGCTTGCATACGGAATCACAAACCTTAACACCAATATTCTTACTAAAGCATAATTACTCACCAACAAAACACATATTATTATCTCCATATCGCAGAACTATTGCAAGGAATCAAGCTTATAATATCTAATGATCTTCATGAAAGTTTTTATTATACCCCCTTTGAATATCTATTACTTTGGGACCAAATTCATATATTACCATTGCTACTAACAATCTCTCAAATAAATTAAAGTGAAGCACAAGAGCATACATTTCTTCAAAATAATTTCCGTTTTCAACTCTCAAAATAATATAACTGAAGCATGAGTATTTCTTCAAAATTTACTTAACTCTCAAAATAATCTAAGTGAAGCATGATAGCATTTCTTCAAAATTTACTAACTCTCAATCTATTCTAAGTGAAGCATGAGAGCACTTCTTCAAAAATTTAAACCACCACCGTGCTCAAAAAGTTATAAGTGAAGTACTAGAGCAATTCTAACAAATCATAACATCATTATGGCTCTCTCAAATAGGTGTGTCCAGCAGGATGATTGGGACAAACTAAAGAGCAAAACAAGCAAAGACTCATATAATACAGGACGCTCTAAGCAAAACTCATGATATGTGACGAATAAAAATATAACTCCAAATAAAATTGCCGATGGTCGTTAGAAGAAAGAGGGGATGCCTTCTGGGGCATCCCCAAGCTTAGTTGCTTGGGAGTCCTTGAATATTTACTTAGAGTGCCATGGGCATCCCCAAGCTTACGATCTTGCCACTCCTTATTCCTTCATCCATCGTGATCTCACCCAAAACTTGAAAACTTCAATCACACAAAACTTAACAAAACGTTCGTGAGATCCGTTAGTATAATAAAGCAAATCACCAGTTTGAGTACTATTGCAAACCCATTCATATTTTATTATTCTATTATACCTACTGTATTCTAACTTTACCATGGCTTATACACCCCGATACAATCCATAGATTCATCAAAAGAAGCACACAATGCAACGAAAATAGAATCTGTCAAAAAACAGAACAGTCTGTAGAAACATGAACTTTAACCATACTTTTGTAACTCCAAAAATTCTGAAATATTAGGACAACGTAGGTAATGTATATCAATCATGTGTATAAAATTCAAAAAAAATCGTCGCTCCAGTTATTTTTAAAAATTCTGGTATTGGACGTAAAAGTTTATGTTTTCCAACAGCGTCAATTCAACTATCGCCCAAGCCATCCTAAAGGCATTAGTTGGCACAAGCAATAATTATAACATAAAAAGCACAATCATAACATAAGAATAATTGTGTATTTATTAAAAAAAGAAAAGAAATAAAAATTTAAAGGATAACTATTGGGTTGCCTCCCAACAAGCGCTTTTGTTTTATGCCCCTAGCTAGGCATAATGCATAGTTTCAAGTATTGTCATCTTTCTTCTTATTTTCTATAGATGTGTTTTCATCCGGAGGTTTTTCAAATATGACATGAAACACATTATCCATAGAAATTTTAGCATTATCAAGTTGCCCATCTGCATATCCCCTTTGATTACCGGCTACAATCCAAGAATATTGTTGATTAACATCATTCAAAACTTGTTGGATCATACTCAAAACGGGGACTTCCTTTTTAAGGTTCTCATCAAAGATGTGATCATTCCCGCACTATGTAATCAAACTCATTAATAAGGACAAGGGTAGCTGTCTTCTTAGTTCTAGGATCCTTTATAATGGGTAGCTCATAAAACAATCTTTCCAAGGTAGGATGAGTACAAATAAATCTTTTCTCAAGTTTAAGAACAAGTGCTGAAATAGCTTCTGCATAAGTTTTAGTTCTTTTAAGTGTAGGAGCATCATCACAAGTCAAAGTTCCAACACAATTAAAGAATTCTTGGATGACATTTTTTCCTATAATATTCCCTTATCCCAAAACAAAAGTTTTAGCATCCAGATTAGTAGAACATCCAATTTTAGGAGTTCTAGCATCATCCGTTTCTGCCATACCAAAATCACTCATGATGATGGGTTCAAAGCAAGCAAAGAAGCAAACAAGAAAAAGGTAAACAAAAAATATTTTTGTATAGATCGGGATACAACTCCGAGCGTCCGTTACCATGGACATGGCTATTCAAATAGATTAACTTCTCTGCAGGGGTGCACAAACTTACCCAACACGCTCGATTAACTCTGGCCGGGCACACCATCAAATCATACCTGGCCTTGGTTGATCGACACACCGTAGTCCTACACAGGCTCAATAGAGAGGCCAACACGTTGGTCTACATCCTAAGCATGCAGGGGTCTTGGGCCCATCGCCCTTTGCACTCCTGCATGTTGCGTGGATGGGTGGGATCAGTCCTGGCTACCTCTTTATACAAAGCAGGTGCTTACGCGGACCACCCGGGCGCGTGCCGCTCAATCGCTGACGTCTGAAGAGCTTTCGGAGAAACGTACGACGCAAAGTGCCCATACTTATTCCCGTGTGGTAGTTAGTGCGAAAAGGCCAGATGCCTACTCGGATCACATATCCAAACCGTTAGTGTCTTGGGAGCGCGGAGACGATCAATGATCCATGATCTGTGGTCCCGTCGCCCGGTCTCACAGGCTTACGGCAAGGGCTAAGAATGCCCATCCGTACCGCGTAATTACCTCGCGGGTACCCTCGAGGTCAACCCGACTCCACATCACTCGCGGGTACCCTCACGATCAACCCAACTTCACATTTCTCTCGCGGGTACCCCTCGGGGCCGACCCGACTTCATCATGGTTCTAGGGTAAAGTCAAAGTACCCGTGTGTCCATAACACTAAGGGAGGATCCTAGGAATCATTCTTGATGGATTCCACTTGATCGAGTGATGTGTCAGGCTCTGGACGTCGATCACATTGATCGAGTCATCGATCATAAAGCGGGGGCAACAGGGACAAGGTGAGGGGTCACTGGTGGATCACTAACCAACCTATACTAAGCATATAGGATAAGCAGGTAGGTAACAATAGCAGGTTACAAAATCAGGCTATGCATCAGAATATGTACAAACGAACAACAGTAGCAAAATCTAAGAAGGAATGTGCGATATTGGAATGATTAAGGGGGTTTGCCTACCTGGGAGCTCTGCAGACAGATACCGGCCCTTGACGGTGAAGTAGTCGATCACCGGATCAACAACGGTCTCGGGGATCAACCGAAAAAGAAGTAACGGATGGGGAACACAATAAATAACAGAGCAATCAAATGCATCATAAAGCATGACATAGCAATACGCTGTGCTAGGGGTGACCTAACGCAATGCTAGTGTTACAGACGGAGCGGGAAAATATCCGGAAATATATTTTGGGCTCCAGGCTTTTATCGAACAAACAAACCGGAGGGGAAGGTTCCATGTTTGCTGTGTTGGGGGCATGTGGCAGGTATGTGGATGGTGTATTCTGATTCGTCTTATTTTTCTGATTATTTTATATATATATAAATTATTTTCATCGGGGTTACGGTTTATTTTATATGAATTTCCAAAGTTTTAATCATTTTCTGAAATTATTATATTTAGTTTAATCCAAATTGACCAAGTCAAATTGACTAGTCAAAAGGGCATGTGTGGCCCACATGTCATAGACTATCTACCTAAACTAATAAATAAATCTAACTTATTTAATGGGGTCCTACATGCCATCTACTACTAGACTAACTTAGCACTAAAATACTACTAAACTAAGCCTACTGCTAATTAAACAAGGGCCGGCCCTAGGTGCCAGAGACACAGCCTGCCTAGGCTGTGCTCACGCACGTACACAAGTACGGCCGCCAGAGCCGGCCGGCGCTGGGAGGCAGGGGCGGTGGCGAGGAGTAGCAGAAGTGAGGAGCAGCAGCCGCAGTAGACGCGAAACAGCAGCATGGCAAAACAAGGAGCAGCGGCGGTCGCAAAAGAAGCAGAAGCAGCAAGCAGTAGCCGAGGCAGCATGCAGCAGCTAGCAGCACGATGGAGCAGCAGAGCAGCGCTCGTAGCAAAGAGCAGTACCAGCGGCAAGAGCAGCAGTAGAGATCAGCGGCAGCACGTGTGGGCGCGCGGCCGGGAGAGCACGCGAGGCCACTGGCAGGAGCAGCGCCAAGAGGGGCGAGGCCAGGGCACGCGCTGGTGACGGCAGTGGCGCGGTCTAGGGAGCGCGGCAAGCAGGGGAGAGACCCCAGGCGCGGGAGCAGAGCTCCGGCCGAGGTCTGTCCAAGAGGAGCTACGGCGAAATCAGCACGGATCGGAACCGGGGTAAAGGGGAATCGGTCGAGGAGCTCACTGCGAAGTCTACCGGTGGGTACCGGTTGTCCGGTGGCTCACGAAGTGCCGGATGTCCGATACACACCAAAAGTCCAATAATATGGTTGTTTTGCTCTTGGGTTCCTGGCGCCTCTAGTGGCTCAGGAGGCACCGGTTGTCCGGTCGCTATGATGGGTTGTGGGGAACAAATCGCCATCCCAAGCAAGAGGGCCATGGCTATGGCGGCATGAGAGGTTGATGCAGCTTGGTGGAAAGTCGGAGTGGCGTCGGCGGCCACAGGGTTGAAGGGGCGTCCATAGGGATACAACATGGCGTGTGAACATTCAACATGACGATTGGTGACGGCGGCCACAGGGTTGAAGGGGTCGTCCATAGGGATACAACATGGCGTGTGAACATTCAACACGACGATTGGCGACTCGCGCGCAACTGAGTTTGTTTTGCTCCATCGGTGCAACACTTTGTGCTAATTTTTTTGGTGTTGTTGTAAATTTTGTGTATTTTTTGTTTTTTTGCATATAGGGCACCTATTGGAGCACTGTTTTTACCCTATGGTGATGTAAAAAGCAGTTAGGCCCTATTACAGGGCACCTATTGGGATGCTCTTAGGAAAACATTGCCTCGGTTAGACTGTTATAAGTCAAAACTTCTCTAACTATTTTCCCCTGATCGAAATCAACATATGACAACCCCTCGCGTCCCAGGCCAAATGACTAGATAAGCATACATTTGCAACACATGCAAATAAAGGCAGTTCTCTATAACGTTCAAGACTTGTCTAATTACGCCCGAAATTAATATATACAAGCCTCATTCTACATTGGAAGTTCTGAAATCCGCAACTGATTGTGAAGTGATCCATTTGACGGTTCATGTGCCTCCAATGGCCTTTTTTTTGATCGGTCCAAGGAGGTTGCTTCCAAAATACCTACAAATGGACAACATTTTTTTATCGCACTAAATAAAATAGAAGAATGAAAACAGCATAACATTTTAGTGACTAAATTGCAGTTAAAGAATTGACTATTCTCAAAACGGACAGGCTAATGAGGTATAGTTTGCATAGTATAGTTCTGAAAGCAAATGTAGAGTTCAGTAATAATGGGGACAAGAAAAAGATGAGACCTCAAAACTCACCAAATCCCAAAATCACGGAACAAAGCAGCAAACCAGGAAGGGAGAAATCCATTTTGTATAATATCTCCAAAATAATGATGCAACCTGTTGAAACCACTAAGTGCCTTGGAGAAGAAAAGACCAGATGCAAGCTGCTAGACAATGAATAACAATTAAGTAAATATTAGATGATGAAGCAAATAGAACGTACCTACTAGGTATGCATCTCTTATGCTTAAAAAACACAAATGCCAGAAACAACACCAAGCATCCAGGAAAAGGAAATCACTAGTAGTAGAAATTGAAGAAAGCCTACTAGCGGCATTCAGATAACGTCATTAGTGGCGCGCAACCCGGACGCCACTGGTAAGTGGTTATTAGTGGCGCTGGGGCTGAACGTTGGGCAAGCACGCCACTAATGGCTTATCTACTAGTAGCGCTCGACGCCACTAATAAATCTGATGTCATCTTTCCGCCGCTCCAGTTGACATGTGGGTCCCCAGTAGCATTCGATCTTTCCTGCACGCCATTGATATTTGGGGCAATACCAAAGGCGTGCTAATTAGTGGCATTCAGTAGTACAGAACATGTATAGATGTAGCTAGCTAGTGGCGCCGGGTCAAGACGGCACGCCATTGGTATAGCACGCCGCTGGTAGGCTAGAGGTGAAACCCATAAGATCTCACGACCAACTCATGGCTCTGGCACATGGATAGCAAGCTTCCACGCACCCCTGTCCATAGCTAGTTCTTTGGTGATACTCCAATCCTTCAGGTCTCTCTTAACGGACTCCTACCAGCAGCGTGCTATCCCAGTGGCACACCAGAATTGGTGTAATAACAGTGGCACTCCCTTTTTCTCGGACGTTGCCGTCTTGACCCGGCGCCACTAATTAGCTACATCTATACATGTTTCTGTACTACAGGATGCTACTTTTATATGGGTTACTCATGAAGATATTCAAGGGATAACAAGTAGTCAATAATCTACTTTGTCTGGTTGATATACACGATTAAAAAAAATACAATAACTATGTATGCTGAATACGGAACAGTAAGACAACTCACGGAAGAATTTGTACAGATATTAAATGTACGTTCAAATCAAAATTAGCTTCCCTTTTTTTGAGAAAAGACTTGCCTTTCCTCAGCAACATTATCAACATAGAATATAAGCACCATTCCGAACAAAACAGTACTCAAATATGCCCAGCTTGGAAGTTGCATTTTAACTATGCTGTCAGATGTTGAACCCTGCCATCAACAAAACAGCTCTTGCTACAAATCAAATGAAAAAGTATGGAACCATAATAAGTATGAGCATAACCAATGTGCACTCACTAGAATTGTATCCCACATTGCAAATGGAAAAAGAAAACATGTAGCAGAAGCAACAGTTATCGCATGAAGTCGCCTTTTGAGTTGATTCTGCAGAGGAATAAAATGATGGCAGTTGTCAATTCATACAAAGCTTGTGTAAGCATAAAGTAAAGAAGATAAATGGAAGGTATTAATCATTCATGATAGAAGGTTACTGTAATTTAGAGTACCTTGAGAGAGACTCGCCGAGCCAATACTCTCCTCAAAGCTGATAAAATTCCAGCAGTAATTGGCAGAACCATTTCCTTCATCCCGGTAGTTTCTGTAGCCTTCTCCAGTGGTTCACTTCCAAAGCTATCTGTATGAAGTCAAGGATTCCAACACCATTTGCAGGAGTCTATTATTTATCAGAAATACCTACTGTGCTAAACCTGGGAGAAGGTTTGAACTTGGAAAAAATATATACTCTTGCAGACTGTGATTTCAGATAAGATTATTCCAACAGGATACATAGCGGTGAATTTGTTCTTGTAGCCCAACCATTTGATAACAGATAGTATGCTAGCAGCATAGCAGCGAGCCCTCCAATCTACAAAGCCAGGGAAACATAATTGTTTTAGCAAATTCAGAGAAGGTATTCAACAGTTATTATTCATCCAGTAATCTAATTACACAACAACCAACACAACAACAAAGCCTTTCAGTCCCAAACAAGTTGGGTGAAAACCTATAAGATCTCGAAACCTAGTCATGGTTCAGACACGTGGATAGCTAACTTCCACGCACCACTGTCCATGGCTAGTTCTTTGGTGATATTGCAGTCCTTCAGGTCTCTCCTTACCGACTCCTCCCATATCAAGTTTGGTCTACCCTAACCTCTCTTGACGTTATGAAGCAGCACAAGGTCCTTACGGACTCCCATATCAAGTTTGGTCTAGCCTAACCTCTCTTGACATTATGAAGCAGCACAAGGTTGTGGAGGAGCAACTCCACCTTGTTGCTACAAAGTGTGCAGGACTAGAGTTTAAGGAACTACTTCAACGTGCTGCGCTAGATATCGCTCTAGAGCACAAGATCTACTCCAAGATCTTAGATAAGAACACCAAGCTTTATCTATACCTAATATTAAAAGAAGGAGGCTTTCATGGTTCTCCTTCCGCCATCCCTTTATCTCCGTTGATTTTGTGTAACAACAAAGATTGACGGCTGAGATTTAAAAATAAATCTACATAAATTTTAGATATGTACTTAGCAATCAATCGAGTTGATTGGCTCTGATCGATGGGCCATGGGCTTGCCTGATCTGACCCTGATCTGACCCTCGTGAAACCAATAACGGCTGATCAGGCAAGCCCGTGGCCCATGTGAACTAGATCGATCTGGCACATATGTGAACTCAATCGATTGTTCCTGACTCATGATCGATCTCACCCCTAGAAAAAACTTGATCGATCGCTCCCCTAAAAAAAACTATATTGATCTCAGTTCCTCAAAGAAAAAGCTAGATCGATCAAGTATTTTTTTTCATCCGCTTCTCCTCTGTACAACAGGTCCAAGCCTTTCCATCGCTCCTCGGGAAAAAAGTAAAACCTGCTTGATTAGTTTTTCACCCCATATACAATATTCCAACGTGAACCACTCGGTTTCGGTCAACAGGTTGCACGGGTTAGGTCGATGGCGCCTCGTGCGGGCTGCAGTAGCCGTATGGGGGTGTGGCCCGGCGTAGGTTTTGTCGGCACAAGGTCTGGAGCTCAAGCGGGAGGTGGGGCTATTGGTGGCCATGATCGAGGATGGTGGCGAGGAGGAGAGCATGCCGCGGATGCAGGAGTAGGTCACGGAGATTGTGTGGCATGTCGTCGTTCGTGATGCATCTGTTCTGCTACGGGCGGGTGGGCGAGATGGTGCGGCCCGAGCCTGCGTTGATGGAGAGCATGCCCCATGTGTGACGAAGGTGGGCCCTTGCGGCCGGACGGTATCCTCCTGGTCGAGCAGGTCGTCGCCCCTAGGTCGTCACGGGACTCCGCTTCTCCATCGCTACCGAGCTCCAAATGAACCTGTCCACCTCGTGCAATTCCTACGCATCTGTCTCTTGCACTCAGCGGCCATCCTGCTTGACGCTTCCACTCCTGCCTACGCAACTGCCGCCGCTGGCCGCCATGATGCCATGTCCACCATGCTTTACAGCGTCTCGGATGATACATACGCCGCCCCTCCGAGTAGATGGCGCTGTGCGGCAAGCGGAGCGCGGCTAGCTAATCGATCATGTGGAACCCGACAATGCTTACAATATTCCAGTGAAACCCGCGGGCCGCCGCCTCTAATGACAACAATTTCGCGCCGCCGGTGCCAGGTTCGAGTTTGTATGATGGGATTATGTACCCAGAAGCAATGGTTACATGCGGCTTGTTGCTGGTGGTCGATAGCATCGCCCACACGTCCCGCCCGCATCCTTTGCTATGCCCTCCCCTGCTCGGTTATTCTTTTCCTTAGAAGCAGCCAAGCTGGTCACCGACATGGTAGCACCTGCAGTGGTCACCCAAGTCCACCACGGCAGCGATGAGGGCGAAGGCAGAGTCAGAGCGGGCTCAAACAGATGGCTCCTGATTGAAGACGGATGCCCTAGCGTTTCAAATTTCAGCCACAGTGTTCCTCTTGATCTCTTGCTCTCTGTCATGTCGGCTGGTACTACGTTGGGCTGGGCTGGTTACTCCTTCCACCACTACAAGCACAAGCTCACCATTACCAATTTTTGGCAGTACAATGTTTCTTGCGGCGCTGGGTCTAGCTAGATTTAAATTGGTGTGCGTGTGTGCAATGCAGGTACAGGCTGGCTGCAAGCCTGATGACTGTTACTGTTTTACATACGAGTCGGGGTTCCAATTGGTTGCAGAAGTGCACTACCTTATCACATGGAGGCACATAATTGGAGGCGGGGCTACTACTTGGATCTCGCCATGGATCAGGCATGGATGAATTTCCACTGTTTGAATTTATCTACTGAACAGAATTTCATTCATTTATGTGAAATTTATGCAACCATGCCTTGAGTTTTATTGTTCTTTTGCATGACAAATGATCCATAAGTCTTCCAATCTCAATCAATTGTGACAATAAATACATGAGAAAAAATAATATATCGTAATATTGTTATGTGGATCGCAAACAGGATTTGTAATCTTCATCTTAAATCTTCAAACTATTTGACAACTGCATATGGTCGAATTATTGATCGCAATGAAAAGGGACATGCTATTATAGATTTGACTTGAGTCTCGACATCTATATTCATGCAACGGATTTGTATTATTGATGGCAATGAAAAGGGACATGCTATTATAGATTTGACTTGAGTCTCGACATCTATATTCATGCAACGGATTTGTCTCTCACCGGGTTTTTAAGTCTCTGAGTTTCTGCCCCCGTTGCCACAAAATACACATTTTTTCAACAAACCAGTACAGTAAAGCATGTATGTTTCAAACAATTCCTTTTTAGAATTTTAGAGTATGTTAATTATTTTTTATCATTTAGTTAGATCCCAGTAGCTTAAGTGTTTACCTATTTCCATTGTTAGATAAATATGATTCTTCATGCTTAGTTGATTTTTCTATTTTTGAAGTGAACTATAATTTGGAATCAATCAATTATTTATTTGTTTTCATAAGCTTCTTAACTTTTGCATATCATGATGTGTTTCTAATTATTACTTTAGCTTTTAATATGTTGTCATTAATTGTAATTAAAGAAGAGAGAGGAGGAGGGGTGACCAACAATATGAGTGGGCTGCCGCGTTGAAATGGAAGGCGTCAGCCTGTGAGGGGGATGTTTTTTTCTCCCGTTGCAAAATTTGCTAGTTATAGGTAATGGGCGTACATAGAAGACCTCTATCTATAAGCTTTTGAAAGCCTTAACACCTCAACTTCTACTTATACCTAGAACACTACAGAAAACATTACTTAAGATTTAGCATATTACTCAGCTATAAGACTACAGAAAAAAGTAGCTAAAGCGAAGAAAATAAAGAATACTAGACTGGAGTAGAAGTATCCAAAAGTAGTCACTTCTGATTTTTTTTTTTTACTTCTCTATTGTTCCTCATCATTCTCCTCTGGTCACCTTAGAGTTATCTTCATAGAGCGCTTCTTCGGGGTGGTAGAGAGTCAAGTCCGAAACATCGAATCTGTTGGATATACCCATCTCGCTTGGAAGATATATCACATAAGGATTATTATATATCTTCCTCATAATAGAGAAGCGCCCATACCTTTGCTGCCTAAGCTTCCCTTTAATACCTAAAGGCGGTCTTTCTTTCCGGAGGTAAACCATCGCCTCACCAACTTGGAATGATTTCAGCCTCCTTTGCAGTCAACAAGATGTTTATATTTCTAATTTTGTGCTACCAAAACACCACTAATTTCTTCAAATAACTCGGTGCAATTATCAACAAAGGACAATGCTGATTTTGAGTTTCCCCTTGATGGTACCTTCACCAGGTCCACCACATTGTTGGAACTTTCGTGTAGACAATGAAAAAATGACTCCTTCCTGTGGATCTTGTAAGTGTATATGTGGATTGCCTGGCCCTTTCCATCAGTCCGGACTTTTGGTTGCATTGGGTAGCGGATGAAGCTTAACATATCTATGCTTGGAGTTATTGTAGGAGAACTCTGCAAGAGATAAAGCCAAATCCCATTGTCCCTTTCTTTCTCCAAAAATGCCAACGAATCAGATTACTGAAAGAAAAAAATCAGGACTTCTGTTTGTGGATGAGCAGTGCTAGAAAATTTTAATCAAGTGTTAAATTGTTTCCACAAGTGAGCCAAAATGCAGCAAGAAACTTGCTATCACAGTCTAAGACGATGGGCCTTGGAACGCCATGAAGTCTGGCCACTTCGCGAAAGAATAGGTTTGCCACATGATGAGCATCAGTTGTCTTGCGACATGAAATGAAATGAGCCATTTTAGAGAATCCATCCACGACTACAAACACAACATCACTCCCTCATCTTATTCTTGGCAAACCCAACACGAAGTCTAGAGATGCCCTCCCATGGAGCAACAGGAACAGACAAAGGCATGTATAATCCTGTATTTTGGACTTGGCCTTTGCAGGTTTGAAATATGGGGTACCGCTGAAACAAACTTTCTAGCATCTCTCTTTAGTTGTGGGCAAAAGCAACAAGCTTCCAGGTTAGCGATAGTCTTGTCGCTTCCAACATGGCCACTGACACTTGAATGGAGCTCTCTAATCAGTTTGTCACGTAGAGGACTTCTTGGGATGCACAAACAATCATTTTTGAAGAGGTAGCCATCTTGCACCAAATAGTCATCACCTAATGGTTGGCCCGTAACATGCTTTACCCAAAGATGGTCAAAGCCTTCATCATCCTCATACAACTCCTTTATTTGAGCAATGCATGGAAGTTCAGCCTCAAAAGAAGTCAAGAGATATGCACGAAGACTCAAAGCATGGGCTACTCGATTGTTTGCTCTGTTAGAGTATTATATATATAGCCATGTAACCTTTCGTATTTACCCTATTGTATAAGGGGTTTCCTGCATATATTCCACACCTGTACATGTATATATACTGGCCTATGGCCTCCTGGAAATACAAGTTGCATATTTCCTAACATGGTATTAGCTAGGTCAATTTTTTGCACGCTGCAACTCGTGCCATTGATCCACTCCTCCGGCCACTGGGTTTCATCTGCCCGACTCGCCCCGCGGTCTTCCTCTACCCCTCCCGATTGATCCGATCGCGTCGAGCGCCGTCTTCCGTTCGCCCGCCAGGTCTCCCGATTGGGTCTGATCGATCCGCCCTGCCCCGCAGTCGGGCCTTGGGCCGCTCCCGATCTGATCGCCGTCGCCCTGCAGACGGGCCTCTCCCGATCGATAACCCCCTCCCCTGCAGTCTTCGTTCGCTCGAGCCACCAGATCGCCCCCCACCAACCCAGCCGCCGTCTCGTGCCAGCTGATTACGCCACTGGTCTGTATCTCAGCTTGATGTTAAGAATGCCTTTCTTAACGGTGAGCTGCGTAAGGAGGTATACATGCAGCCACCACCTGGCTATTCTGTTCCTGATGGCATGGTATGTCATCTTCGTCGCTCTCTCTATGGCCTTAAGCAAGCCTCCCGCGCCTGGTTTGAGCGTTTTGCCTCTGTGGTGACTGCCGCTGGTTTTTCAGCGACTGCTCATGATCCAGCATTGTTTGTCCACCTTTCTCCTCGTGGTCGGACTCTTCTTCTTCTCTATGTTGATGACATGATCATCACTGGCGACGACCCCGAGTATATTGCCTTTGTAAAGGCCCGTCTTAGTGAGCAGTTTCTTATGTCTGATCTTGGACCTCTTTGCTACTTTCTTGGGATTGAAGTCTCTTCTACCTCTGGCTTTTTTATATCCCAAGAAAGTTATATACAGGATCTTCTTGCTTGTGCTGCTCTTACCGATGAGCGCATTGTTGAGACTCCCATGGAGCTCAATGTTCACCTCCGTGATACTGATGGTGAACCCTTGCCTAACCCGACGCGTTATCGTCATCTTGTTGGGAGTCTTGCCTATCTAGTTGTCACTCGTCCGGATATCTCTTATCCGGTTCATATTCTGAGTCAGTTTGTCTCCACTCCCACTTCGGTTCACTATAGTCACCTCCTTCGTGTTCTCCGATATCTTCGAGGAACGATCTCTCACCGTCTATTCTTTCCTCGCTCCAGTTCTTTACAGCTTCAGGCCTATTCGGATGCTACGTGGGCTAGTGATCCCTCGGATCGCCGTTCACTTTCTGCTTACTGTGTTTTTCTTGGTGGTTCTCTCATTGCCTGGAAGACGAAGAAACAGACTGCAGTTTCCCGTTCAGGTGCAGAGGCTTGAGTTACGAGATATGGCTCTTTTGACGGTAGAGGTGACTTGGTTACGATGGTTACTTTAGGATTTTGGTGTTTCTGTTACTACACCTACTCTACTCTTATCTGACAGTACAGGTGCTATTAGCATTGCGCGCGATCCTGTGAAGCATGAGCTCACCAAGCATATGGTGTTGATGCTTTCTATGTGCACGCTGGTGTGCAGGATCAGGTTATTGCTCTTCAGTATGTGCCTTCCGAGTTACAGTTGGCGGATGTTCTAACGAAGGCCCAGACAAGAGCGCAGCATGGCTTCTATCTCTCCAAACTCAGTGTTGTTACTCCATCATGAGTTTGAGGGGGGGGGGGTGTTAGAGTATTATATATATAGCCATGTTACCTTTCGTATTTATCCATTGTATAAGGGGTTTCCTGCATATATTCCACACCTGTACATGTATATATACTGGCCTATGGCCTCCTGGAAATACAAGTTGCATATTTCCTAACATGCTCCAGATTTATGCACAATGAGATAGTTAAACTTAAACATCTCCGATATGCTGCACATCTTGCTAGCATACGATCAACGTGCTTTTGATTTCTAAAATGCTTCAAGGATTGATGGTCAGTGTAAACGATAAACTCTTTAGGCAGCAAATAGACTTCCCAAGTTTCTAAAGCTCTGAAAACGGCATACAATTCTTGCTGGTAAGTACTCCATTTCTACATTGCTTCGCTTAACTTCTCACTGAACAAAGCGATGGCCTTCCTTGAGATAAAACAGCCCCAATGCCTACAACAACTTCTGTCCATTGGAACTTCCCTTTCTTCAAACTCTCGGTAATTGGTGCCATGATAATGCTGCAATTCTTCATAAATCGCCTATAAAAGGTTGCAAGGCCATGAAAACTTCTTACCTCGGAAATCGTCTTCCGAGTTGCCATTCTCGGATTGCTTCAACCTTAGAATCATCAACACGAATGTCCTCACATGTTGTGACAAATCCTAGGAAAAGTTGTGTTTGCAGGAAAACACATTTCTTCAAGTTGACGTAGAGGCCATTTTCCTTTAGTACTCCTACCACCTTCCGAGTGTGATCAAATTGTTCATCCTCATCCTTACTATAGATCAAGATGTCATCAAAATAAACCACAACAAAGTGGGATAAGAAGGGCCTAAAGACTTGATTCATCAAGTGTATGATTCATCAAGTGCATGAAGGTACTTGGTGCATTTGAGAGTCCAAATGGCATGACTAGCCATTCAAACAACCCTTCCTTTGTCTTGAAGGCGGTTTTCCATTCATCCCCTGGTCTGATGTGAATTTAAATCTAGCTTTGTGAACACTCTTGCTCCATTAAGCTGCTCCAACATGTCATCTAGACGGGGAATAGGGAAATATGTACCTTATGGTGATCTTGTTGATGGCTCTACTGTCCACACACATGCACCAAGATCCATCTTCCTTTGGTGTGAGCAGGGCTGGTACAACACATGGGCTAATGCTTTCTCGAATGTGCCCCCTTTTGCATCAATTCCTCCGCTTTCTCCTTTAATATTTCATGCTCTTTTGGGCTCATTCGGTAGTGTGTAAGATTAGGAAGACTTGCTCCTAGAATTAAATCAATTCTATGTTGAATTCATCTCATCGGTGGTAGGCCATGTGGCTCTCCAAGTATATTATGAAATTCAGCTAATAAGCCACATACCTTAGCTAGAATTTCAACAGTCGGGTGCTCTTCTCCTTTTACAACAAGTGCAGCACACAAATCTAGCTCCTTCAAGTTTTCCATAAACTCATTAGAGGTGTGGGAGATAGTTAACATACTTATCCTCTCCTCCTTAGAGGTATTACCATTAGTTTCGTTAGTAGAGTAATGATCTTTTTCTTGTTCCAAATGAAAGAGTAAGATTTTTCCTTCCTCTTGTGTGTAGTATCCACATCAAATTGCCAAGGTCTCTCAAGAACATCATGGATAGTTGTGTTAACAAATTTCCTCAATGAGCAACCGCCGGATATATGTCCCACTTCACATTTATAGCATTTTGGGCCTTCATTTGCCTTAGCCTTGCCTTCTTTCTTGTCCTCACAAACCTCTCGGCCTTTAAGACTAGATCTTGTGCTTGATCATTGGACCAGATTTGTTGCATCAACAATCGATCTTGAATAGAATCATTGAGACCATGAATGTACCTTGCAACCTGTTGATCTTCAATTTCGATAAGGTATCGCCTCACTTGTAACCTTAGAAACTCCACGTAATCTGAAACAATCCTATTTCCTTGAGCACAATTTTAAAATTAGATAAATAGGATCTTGTCATAATCAGTGGGCAAAAATCACCATTTCAAAATACTCTTCATTTGCCGCCAATTTCTCACATGAGGTCCTCCTCTCAGCATGCGTTCTTCTTGAAGGTGATGCCACCATGCACCGGCTCCTCCTTTCAGTTTGTACGCGACCAAAGGAACTCTACGATCTTCCAAAATCTCCATGACCTCAAAGAAAGTCTCCACTTCATATAACCAATCAAGGCACCATTCAATATCAACATTCCCATTAAAATTTGGGATCTCAGCTTTTACCTTGTACATATCCCTTGCATATGTACAATTGGGTACTCCGATATGCATAGAGATCGGTTCTTCAAGGGCATCATCATATTCTTCACCTTTAGAAGCTTCAACATAAATTGGCCTTCTTAAAATATGGTGAACTGCATGTTGTTGTGGTAGTCTTGCTCCTTGTTTAACATCTTCATCCTTTGATGAATTTTCTTTCATTGGCTGCATGGGGAACACCATTTCTTATCATCTCAACCAACTGATCCAATCTTTGGGTAAGATCTTCACGCAGTGCTTTGATCAGTTGTTCTGCAACATCCATCCTATTCTCCAGTTGCATCATTGCTTGCAGCTCACTCTCAAAGAGGACACCAAGAACTACTTTGGATCAACGGAGCACTGGTACCACCTGAAGCAACACAAGGTTGTGGAGGAGCAACTGTACCTTGCTGCTACAAAGTGCAAAGCACTAGAGTTGAAAGAACTACTTCAATGTGTTGTGCTAGATAGCGCTCTAGAGGTGAATGTTGGCCAAAGCTAAGAAAATAAAGAAATACAAGACTGGAGTAGAAGTATCTAGAAAGTCATATATGATTTTTACTTCTCTTTGTTGTTCCTCATCACATTATCATCATGCTTTTCCTTCCTATGCACCGGTGCTTCTGGAGGCCTGCGTTGTATATGCCAAAACTATCTCAGACGATGTTGGGAAAGCTTCTCTTCAATTGGTGCTACCCCAACTCTATCGCGTATATCATTATTCCAGACCCGATCCTTGTGTGGCCAGATATGCATAGACAAGTTTACAATCCTGTGAATGTCCATGCACACATGCAGCAGCAGCAACAACAAAGCCTTTAGTCCCAAACAAGTTGGGGTAGGCTAGAGGTGAAACCCATAAGATCTCGCGACCAACTCATGGCCCTGGCACATGGATAGCAAGCTTCCACGCACCCCTTTCCATTTCTAGTTCTTTGGTGATACTCCAATCCTTCAGATCTCTCTCCTCCCATGTCAAATTCAGTCTACCACGACCTCTCTTGACATTATCCGCACGCTTTAGCCGTCCGCTATGCACTGGAGCTTCTGGAGGCCTGCGCTGAATATGCCCAAACCATCTCAAACAATGTTGGACAAGTTTCTCTTCAATTGGTGCTACCCCAACTCTATCTCGTATGTCATCATTCCGGACTCGATCCTTCCTCGTGTGGCCACACATCCATTTTAACATGCGCATCTCTACCACACCTAACTGTTGAACATGTTGTCTTTTAGTCGGCCAACACTCAGTGCCATACAACACTACGGGTCGAACCGCCATCCTCTAGAACTTGCCTTTTAGCTTTTGTGGCACTTTCCATGCACACATGCATGCACAGTAATATGTAGGTTTGTGCTAACATAACTTTCAACCAAAGTATGGACTAAAGATGACAGATGTGGTATTTGTTTGTGCTTATCAGCATTTACGACTTATTTGCCAGACAGATAACAGTGTCACGTTGCATAAAAGTAACCTCCTCCATATGAATAACAATAGTAGACATTAGACAATGATTTAAGCCAAGTGTCATGTATGTATTACCTCCGTCCTGAATTACTTGTCTCAAATTTGTCTAGATAGGGATGTATCTACACACCTTTTGATGTTGCATACATCTGTATCTAGACAAATTTAAAACAAGCAATTTGGGACGGAGGAAGTACTCCCTCCGTCCCAAAATAAGGTTAAGACACTTATTTTGGGACGGAGGAGTAGTAATTAATCCAACCAGGGATTACTACCAGATGCTTGGTGACTTAGTGGTTGTTTGGATACACAAAATTACCGATAAGATTTTAGAAAACAGGCATTTGGAGGATTTTTAGGAAAGTCAGTGTTGGTTAGTTTTTCTGTGAAGGTAGGGATGTGTAATTCCTTGTTTGGATGAAAAATAGAAGAGTTATGGAGTTATTTGTTTCCATGGGAAAAAGCAATCCGTGCATACTGGGTATTGTGGCTCGAGCTCATGGCGTCCATGCACAGCACATGCCATCTTGGCTCTCGCGCCGCTACTCGCTCGATGGCACAGAACAGTGCCTTGCCGGAAACCTCAACCAACTTTCTCTATCCACTGCCAGCAGCGTCATTTCGTCATTTCACCGATGCAAGTAAACACGGTTCTCCGAGTCGCGGTTATCATCATGGCTGCCGGGACAATCCCGTTGCTCTGTCTCATCCTGGATCGTCGCGGCTGCCGGGGCGATCATGCTGCACTCTCTCTCGTCCTGCCCACCCTCGCTTTGTTCACCGATGCCATGACGGCGAGAACAAGAGGCCACGTTGACGAGGCGACGGGGTACAAGGCGGAGCTGGAGGACGGACGGCGCCGGCAACAATGTGGCCTGAGTTCACGTCCACCATGCCATGAGCACCACAACCTGCTTCTAGTGCTTGACTGAGATCGACAGCGGCGACTCCGTCGAGCTTTTGTCACTCGGGCTGAGCTCACCATGATGCATGAGGACATTGATCATGCGCCGTTCACAAAACTGGTTTATAGAAGAACATCTATTGGTCATTTTTCCAAAAGCTGGGATTTGGGGCCTTTGTAAAACCCAGTTATACATATCCACAATTTAGTTAGATAAGCCAAACAAGTTTCTAGGTGGTATAACAGAAATTGCGTTTAAGGAAATCTAAAAGGGCAGCCTGGTGCATGTAACTCCCGCTTGCGCAGGGTCCGGGGAAGGGTCCGACCACTTTGGGTCTATTGTACATATCCTTTCCCTACATTTTTGCAAGAGGCTGTTTCCAGGACTTGAACCCGTGACCTCATGGTCACAAGGCAGCAGCTTTACCACTGCGCCAAGGCTCCCCTTCCGTTTAAGGAAATCTGATTCTCTATAATCTCGGTATCCAAACAACCCTTTAGTTATGCACAACATATGATCAGTAACGAAACACAACAAAAACAAAATCAGCAAAACTGAATTATATTAAATGCTATCAACTAACCTTTTTCCATATATTAACCTTCCTTCCATATAAAGCAGCAGAGAGAACTCCAAGAAGTGCACCTGCGTACTCTGCCAGCAGAGCACTAGGCTCAATAAGCAAAAGAAAAATGCAGCTTAGGTAAAAACAACTGGCAAAGCACTTGTATTGATATTAATATTTGCATGGTAAAAGCGACACAAAATACTTGCATGGTGTTTCAGTTTTTGATAAAATCCCGATCACAAGATTAAAATGTCTGGAAATGGATTAATTCATAGGGAAGTTTAAGTGCAAACTCCTCCAGATGCAATCATGCCAACTTTTGTCCTCAGCTACCCATCTGGCAAGGTTTACAATATGTCGGATCTGTTAGTGTTATTCTTGTCATGATTAGCTACGTGGATGTCGTATAATGGGCATGCAAAATTAGCTAGCTATGCATCAGGCTTGCACGTCGACAAGAAGCAGCAACTAGCACTATAGACATGCATCCATACTCTTCAGCTAGCACTATAGTAGCTATCAGCAGTAAGGGAAGTCTGATTTGACTTTGAGCTGTAGATAGACAGCAGTAGGACCTAGACAGGCAAGGAGCAGCAGCTAGCACTATAGACATGCATCCATTGAGCTAGCACTATAGTAGCCATCAGCAGTAAGGGAAGTCAGGTTTGACTTTGAGCTGTAGATAGACAGCAGTAGGACCTAGACAGCCGTAAAAGCTTGCACTGAGCTGTCTTACCTTGGCAAGTCAGCAAATTGTGGCATAGTCGGCCTGTTTGTAACAATGAGCCTCATACTAGTTCCCTGTGTGCATGTGTGACAAAAACAGTGAGAGAATCCTGGCGAGATAACCTAGTAGTTCTAACAATTGGTATCGAAATTTCCCGCAAAAAAAAACAATTGGTATCAGACTTGTAGTAGAAACAACTTTCAACTACGGGGTATCCTTGGTTAGTGTTAGCTAGGGCGTGTGAAATCAAAATTCAGTGCAAGGATGAGGACTTGGAAATTATTTCCAGCACATTGCCATGTGAAATCAAAAGGTTTCCTTGCACCTACCTTGGCCTTCCACTTGCTATACGGAAGCCCTCTAAGGCTGAGCTACTCCCACTTATTGACAAAGTGGCAAATGGTCTCCCAAGCTGGAAAGCATCCCTCATGAACCGTGCTTATGGTGCTCACCTCTATCCCATCTACCTTGTGATTGCTTTGGATCTGCCAAAATGGGTGTTTAAAGCCATTGATGGGGCTTTCCTTGGAAAGGCCATGATAAGGCTAATGGTGGGCTCACCGAATCTGATGGTTGTGGCTGCAGAAAACAGACGCCTCATGGCCATGGGCTGGATTACCCATCCAGGCCCCACAAAACGCTGAAGCGCTGTTCCGTGTTGCTGTGGAGACTTTTATTGGCAATGAACAGAACACCATGTTCTGGTCTGATCACTGGTTGCAGGGTAGAACAACTGCTGAGTTGGCTCCAAACCTATTCAAGTTGATCTCTAAAAGAGCTGTCAAGCATCGGACTGTTGCGCAAGCTTTGAAGAATCGCAGATGGGTTGCGGACATTAAAGGAGCTCTCACTGTACAAGTCCTAATTGAATACTTGCATATTTGGGACTTGGTGGATGGTCTGATCCTTCAACAAGAAATTTCTGACCAGAATCGATGGCGGCTCACAGTCGGGTTCATATCCCAGCAAGTCTGCTTACAATGCTTTCCTCCTCGGGTCTATCAGATTTGCGCCTTGGAGAAGTGTTTGGAAAAGCTGGGCTCTTTTGCGTTGTAAGTTTTTTATTTGGCTTGCCGTTAATAACCGTTGCTGGACCACTGATCGCCTTGCCAGGAGAGGACTGCCACACCCTGCAGCCTGCCCTCTTTGTGATCAGGCGGAAGAGTCAATCCAACACATCCTTGTGTCTTGCGTTTTGGCTCAGCAGGTTTGGACATCAATTCTGCTTGGCTGCCCATTCGCCCCAGCTTACTGCAGTTCGCTTCTCGAACTGGTGGTTTAATGCTAGCAGAGAAGTCCCTAAGGAATTCCAGAAAGGGCTTAATTCTCTCATCATCTTAGGTGCTTGGGAGATTTGGAAGCATACAAATGATTGTGTGTTTAATGGAGCTAGCCCGTGTGCCTTCTTGGTTTTACAGGCGGTGACAAATGAGAGTGCGCTGTGGTGTTCAGCTGGTGCCCGGGGACTCCGTAAGCTTGCTCTTTAGGTCGCTCACCATGGACTCGTGGTCCACCCCTGGGCGTGCCAGTCATGTGTTTCTGTTTGTGTGGCATTTCTTTTCTAGTTTCTTCAGGGTGTGTGGGTGTGCCGTGTGTGTTTGGTGTAGTTGGGGCAGGGGTCTTCCTGCCCCCCTCTCTGTTCTTTTCTCTATCATAATGGAATGATACGCAGCTCTCCTGCGCGTTCTAGAAAAAAAATCATTTCATTTTCTTGTTTGACCAAAAAGCCATTGGTTCAAAGTATGGTTTGCATAATAGTAGATACAGAAATCAAATGAACGTAGGTGAGTGATATTTAGAGAGAAATTTGGTTAGTGGACTGGAGCGCAGAAAGAAATAGGTGGGGAAATTCGGTGAGTAGACAGGAGTCGTTCTTACATTATACAACATATAATTGTGCTCAAAGAATAGTACACTTACACTAGTGGTCTGCAAGCAAGGAGTCCTTTAGCCCACAACACGAAGTATAATGCCAGAACTCCGCCATTGACAACTGTAGGAACAATCTGAAATACACCATGCAAAAAGAAATACTGAATAAAATACAGAAATCGCAGCAGACAACATATCTAGTGCTACAATTCATATAGGGCCTGCAATATTCTCGGACAATAAGAATAGTACACTTACACTAGTGCGGGTTGATTTTTTGTAAATTACAAGGTTCTATTTCGCAAATGTGTCGGCAGCCAACAGACCTTGTCATACTGGGCGAACCATGGGCAGAACATGTCAAGAGCTTCATCACCAAATGACACACGTACCATGATTACAAAGGTGCATCTTCTCTTTTACACTTGTCTACTTGGTTCTCTCGATGATGGCATACTATTTGACACTCCCGCCTTGTGCAGATTTAGGTTGGAGCCAAATGTCAAAAGTGTAGCAAGAAGTCGTGCACATGAGAGTTACCACACCATCCAAGAGGGGAGCATGGAAGAGAAGGCAGAACCATGGAGGACTGGCAGGCGAGGATCCAGAAGCATAGACGGTCTCCAAGAAGAAGGCACTTGCCAGCCACGTCTCTGGATACCCCAGATCTCCGGGGTATCCCCTCAGAACTCCGAGCCCCTGGATCTATGGGCCCGTCTGCCTATGCATAGTGAGAGGCAAAACGCCCATGTATACCTTTCCCCTTTTTGCCCCCAACTTAACCCTTCGTGGGACGAACTATATAAACTCCTCTCCCACCTCTTCTCTAGGGTTAGCTAAGCATAGACTAAAGATTGAAGAGAGCTAAACTCCTTTACCCTTCCTTTGTGGGAACGAGAAGACTCCCATGGAGTTCAAAACCTCTACCTTGTAGGGAAGATGTCCAAGGCCACCCTCGTGGTGATGGCTCCTCATGGAGGACAAGGTCACCTCTATAGGTGAAGACTCAACTGAGTATCTCCATATTCGTGGATGGGGGAAGAATATCCATAGCAAGTGCTCATCCTCAAGGGACACGCGCATCACACGTACAAAGGTAAATCTTGTCCTTTGTGCGTGAGAAGATGTCCAAGGCCACCCTCGAGGTGATGGCTCCTCATGGAGAACAAGACCATCGCTCTAGGTGAAGGCTTCGTGGAGTACCTCAGTATCCTCGGATAGGGGGGATCTCCATGGTTTGGGGCATCCTACTGACATCGCCATGGAAAGTGGCCATCATCAAGAGACAAGCGCATCATACAGACAAAGTGAATCTGTCTATCCGCTATTTTCGAGGATGGTATATTACTTGACACTCGTCCCCTTTGCACCTTTATGTTTGAGCCGAACGACGTACGTGCAACGGAAGAGGTCCTGTCACAAGAGAGTGTCTATACCATCCGCAAGAGAAGCATGGAAGCAGAGGAAGAAGCGCACAAAGAGGGCAAAGTGGCTCAGCCAGTCAGCCAGAGCCTACGACCAGAATGACCCAGAGCCTCCGGGTTGTAGCCGAGAACACCAGGAGACCTTCTACACCATCCATGAGATATGGGAGTTGAGGAAGAAGCGCACGAAGAGGGCAAAGTGGCTCTGTCAGACTGAGCCTACGACCAAAATGGCCCGAAGCCTCCAGGCTTGTGAACACCGGGAGACCACCTCCCCCCCCTCCCGAACACTCCGGCCCTAAGTCGAAGCGCCCGGAGCCTCCAGGCTACACGCCTTCACCGAGCAGTCGAAGCCTCCGGGCAATCACCCAGAACATTCAGACCCTGGAGCAACGACCCTACCGACCGACCACGCCACATGGACTCATGCTCGACCTAGCGGCCAGAGCCTCTGGGCAATTGTATGCGCGCAGGTTTTGGTCCACCGCCCATGTATTTCTCCTTTCCCGGCTTACCCCTTTGTGGGAGAGTATATATGCCCCATCCCAACCTCTCTATGGTTAGCAAAAGATAAGAATAGACAAGAGCTTTGTTAACTTACCCCCTTTGTGAGATCACCCTTGAGGAGAGGCTCCTCCATGGAGAACCAAGGCCACCTTGAGAGGTGAAGACTCCGAGGAGCACAAGACCACCAAGTGGAGAAGATTCCTCTTGGAATATCAAGACCTTCATATCTTAGGATTGGGGATGAACTATCTTTCTTTGTTACTTCTTTTACTTTGGACGTTGTTGGATCCAAGTGCACCTTGAGATGCGTATGCTGGCTTGAGTATCTTTCCCTTGTTCCCCTATTCTAATTGCTAGTGATTCCCCGTATTTTCTATGTGTTCATCCTCAAATCCACCTCCAATTCGTGAAGATTGGGCCACCCCACCCCTGCGGTTTGCCTCGTATCACTCCAGCTATGCTCTTGCTTTCCCTTGTGTTTGTGAGAAAACATGCTCATTTCGTATAGTTTGGAAAGACTGACGCAAGAGTTTGTTGCCTTGGGTTTCCCCTTCCAATCTCTTGCACTTGTGCACGTTGTTGGTTGGGTGTTATGTCGGGAAGGCTACATGTTCCTCGTGATCATCCCCATGTTCTTCGCGTTCTTCCCTCCTATGAAGATCGAGCCACCCTAGAGCTTACCCCTCACCATTTGTGATCTGGAGCATCCCATGGACTCACTGACAAGCCCAAGTGGACCTATGAATCGAGCACGTGTGCGCCATCCAAACCGAAGTGACTTCACTCCTCTATGAGCTCCCTATGCATTTGAATAAGACAAGGTTACTACCTCAATCCAGAATACCGTGCGCTTAGGTACAACGGCAATGACGCCGAAGAAGCATCGAGGAAGAACCACACCATGGAACAAGGCGCTTGAGAAGAATAAGTGGACAAGGCGTTGCCGGAATATACAAGGAAAAGGCCTCTGGAACCCTGGAATTTCTAGACCATCCACCCCAAAACTTTAGGGGAAGACCATACGCTAACGCTCGCCAGTCTGAAACTTCCGGACCTATCTCCTTGGAACTTCAGCCCGGACCTTCTGCGCCCAGCTGCAAGCCATAGAAATCTCGGAACTTCGAACCATCCGCCTGAGAACTTCCGAACATCCACCCCTATCGGTTTCTAAGAACCTACATATGAGCTGTGAGCAACAACTCTTTGAGAGTTCGGCCAGGGACTGAACACGTCCAGCATCGAGCCACCTTCTTGGTGAAATACCCTACTCCTGCTTTGTTTTGTATTGCAATGGTAGAGAACTACAATGTTACAAAATGAAAGAATCAACCCTCCTGCAGTCCCGATCCTCCCCTATTTATACAACGCGGGAGAGGGAGGAAGGCGGTTCGAAGAGAAGGGAGATAATCTCTCCCTTTACCTCCGTCCACTGAAGGTACCCCCTAGCGCCTGTAGCCTGCTACAGTGCCACCCAGTGGTGTGCTCATGTGGGTTGTCCAGCAACACTGTTGATGGCCACCTAAGGACAGGACGTAATTGGTAGACCGCCCAAAGTCAAGCCTCATCACTTCCACTCCACGCTTCGTCCGTAGACCCAGCCCGCCTTTGTACCGCCAGGCAATACTCTTTCTCCCATCCCGTGTGGAACCCAGGATGGCTTCCCGGGAGGTTCGCCCAGGAGGGAAAAATCCCCAAACTGTCTTCTGGACGGGGATATGACGTTCAGCCCGGCTCCACCGTCGATGAGGGTTTTCGTGACCTTGATGTTATGAATAGTGGGGGACACCACGATTGGTACAATCCCTACAGTCTTCGCATTCATGGGGTGATCCGCGAGGTCGAACGTCACCGAGACCCCGGACCACTTCAAGGGCTTGGCCGCTTTCCCTCCGGGAAGAGCAGCACAAACCTCCCGAGCGAGGTGCTTGAAGCATCGGTTCGAGTGACAAGTTTGGGCCCCGCCATGAAAGCACGCAACCACTTTGGGCTCCTGAAAGCCCCCGCCGCTATTCTTGTCGAAGAGTCCGGGTTGTCCCCGGTCTTGCCGTCCTCTGTCTTCACGCATCCTCGAGGAAAGTGTTCACGCTGGCCTCCACATTGACCAATGCGCCCTTCCCCGCGGCCTCCTTCCCATCTTCCTTTGCCACGCCTCAGCTCACGCCACTCTTTCTGGTGGTCTTCCGCCATCTTCTTGATCTCAGGACACTTGGTCATGTCGTGCATGCGTGAGCTATGTAAGGCACAGTACGGGCCGTCGTCGCCCAAGTCGTCAGAAGTTACCTCCTCCTTCTGGCACTTCCATACGGGTTCCGCCGCGAAGACCCCGGGCAATTTGCACTTCTGGACCTTCTTGTCGCGGGAGGGCCCGGCCTCCCGATCGGCTGTCAACGAAGATCGGTTTCGGGCCTCGGCCGCCCTGGCGCACTTGTCCGCCAGCTCATAGAGCTGCATTGTCGTGCGAACGTCATGGACCGCCATCTTCTTGCACATCTTAGGGTCCGCGACCCCGTTGCGGGGAATCTTGTTGCGAACCTGGCTGAAACGCTGGATGAACCCGCGCAGCGTCTCGCCCTCCTTCTGTCGGATGGCGTTCAAGTTAGCGATCGTGGATGGCCGATCGCATGTTCCTTTGAAGTTGGAAATGAAGCGCTCGCACAGCTCATCCCCAAGTCCCAATGGAGTTCGGTGGGAGATTCATGAGCCACGAATGCGTCGAGTCTTTGAGAGCCATGGGGACCAATTGACCATGGCGTCCGCATGACCGTGAGCTGCCTGGATCACCGTGGTATAGTTTTGGAGGAACTCAACGGGGTCGGTCCAGCCATCATACAGTGACGACAAATCTAGCTTGAACCGCGGGGGCCAAATCACTTCACGAAGTTCGGGGTTCAATGCTTGGCATGTTGCGCCTATCGGCACAGCCTAGGGCCCGATGCAGGGCGCCCCGCCTCCGCCATCTCTTGGACGAATCTATCTTGCCGCTCTCGCCGGCGCTCTATGGCAACACGGGCGTCTTCTGCCGGGTGATGAGCCTGCGATCGTCGCTCCTTGTCTTCTCTGGGGGAAGAGGCCACAGATTGGCATGCCGCCCCTACCGGACGTCCGCGGGCCGGGCGCGGCTCGCGGTCTTGAGGGTGCTGAGGAGGCGGTGTGTGCTCCGGGACCCGCGACCGCTCGCGGTGCTGACGTGATGGCGTTTGCGAGCCCAGCCGCTTCTGGCCGGCGATGCCAAGCAAATACGCGATCCGTCCGAGCCAGGGGCCGAGCTCGGCCTCCGGCGGGGGGTACTGCTGGAGCTCGCGCGCCGCCATCAGTGCCGCAGCCGGCGTGTAGATGGTGCGTATCGTGGTCGCCGACGGAACAACCGAAACGCGAGTCCGCTCTTGCCGTGGGGGAGCGACAGCTCGGCCATGATCGACATTCGCACCGTGGCCAACGGCACCTCCGCCGTTTTGCTCCGCATCCCCCTCGTGGTCCTGGTCAGGGTGGTGGACCTCCTCCGCCAGCGGGGTAGGAGGAGGCGCCTGCTGAGCGGCAACAACGGCGTCCTGGTGTCGGCGCTGCGCCAAAGAACGCGCCTCCCGGCTAGTCATTGGGGGCATGGATGCCCCGGAGTGCCTCAACACCATGAGTCAAGGCGTGCTTGAGGCCCTGAGAAGAACAGTCGTCGCGGACGGTGCCGATGCAAGAGCTAGACGTCTCGGTCCCCTACCTGGCGCGCCAAATGTCGGTTTCTAAGAACCTACATATGAGTTGTGAGCAACTATTTGAGAGTTCAGCCACGGACTGAACACGTCCAGTAATCCTAAGTCATGGATGAAATGTAGAGGATGAACTACAGATGAACAGAGAGAACTACCCAGGTTCGAGCCATCTTCTTGGTGTAATACCCTACTCCTGCTTTGTTTTGTATTGCAACGGTAAAGAGCTACAATGTGTCTGTTACAAGATGAAAGAATTGACCCTTCTGCGGTCCCGATCCTCCCCTATTTATACAACACGGGCGAGGAAGGCGATTCAAAGAGAAGGGGGAGAATCTCTCCCTTCACCTCCGTCCACCGAAGGTACCCCCTAGCGCCCATAGCCTGCTACAATGCCACCCTGTGGCGTGCTCATGTGGGTTGTCCAGCAACACTGTTGATGACCACCTAAGGACAGGACGTCATTGGTAGGCCGCCCAAAGTCAAGCCTCATCGCTTCCGCTCCACACTTCGTCTGTAGGCCCAACCCGCCTTTGTACCGCCAGGCGAAACTCTTTCTCCCATCCCGTGTGGGGTACCCGGGATGGCTTCCCAGGAGGTTCGCCCGGGAGGGAAAAATCCCCAAACCGTCTTCTCGAATCCCTTCCATCACCATCTTTACTCCTTGCTCACCACGGTGCCGTCTTGGATCCCCTCGGTCATCCGGTCCTGGATACCCCGTAATCCATAGGTCAGACAACCCCAGAACTGCCAACCTGCCTACGCGTAGTGAGAAAGGCCACGACCCACGGGCCCATGCAACTTTCCCCACCCACTTACCTCTCTACGCCTAGACTATACAATCCGTACTCCTCATATCTAGGGTTAGGAAAGTATACACTAAGAACTTGAGAGCTTTGCCCAATCTACCCTCTCCTCAAGGAGACCAAGGCCTCCCTTGGGAAGAAGACTCCATTGGGGTGATAAGACCTCCATTGTAGAAGATTCCCATGGGAAATCAAGAACTCTTTCTTTGAAGTTGGGAAGACTGTCTCTCAAGCCTTCAATCTCTCATAAAGATTTAGGGACGAACTATCTATGTATTATTTCCTTTCTTGTTGGATCTTGAGGTTCCCTTGTATTGACCTTGTGATTGAGAGGTATTTGGTTGTGAACCTTATCCTTGAGTGTGTTTCCCTTCATTTACCCCTTGTTCTTCGTGTTCACTATCAACCACCTACAATCATGAAGATCGGGCAAGCCGTATAATCGTGAAGATCAGGCCACCCTAACGGCTTGCCCCATATCATTTGGTATCATGAGCAAGGTTGCCATGATTTTGGAGCCCTCACCTTTCTAGCCTAATTTTGTTTTAGTTCTCATTTTGAAATTCCCCATGAAAATAACCATACCTAATTTTGAGCAATTTGTTGAGTTTTGGCAGTGTTAATGGATGTACCGTTGTTTAGCGTTCCCCATTGACAATTGGGATGCAATGGAGCAAGTCATGCACAAGCGAGATTCATACCCACGCACCATGCTTGTGATCTATTCAAGAAGCTCCAAGTGCTCAAGCAAGGGTCCACGACCGTCAAATGATGGAAACCGTGATGATCTCTACCAATGTCAAGGAGTCCAATGAACAAATGATGGCTTGTTTTCTTGATGGACTCAATCATCCCAGCAAGAGGATCACGGACTTCCAACCATACAACAACTTGCTTGAGTTAGTCCACCAAGCAACGAAGGCGGAGAGACAAGTCCAAGAAGATAACAGATACTCCAAGTTCTCCACCTTAAGGAACTTCACCTCTAACCCTCAAGAAACTTCAAGTGTGGTGCCATACCCATGGGCATACACCTCCAAGTGGTGTTCCTTCAAGCTCCAAGGCACCAACGACCACATCAAGTCGACACCTACAAGCTTCGTACCACACCAAGGTGTTTGGTTGGGCTTATTATGTCATAAGCCAAAGCCAAAAGCCCATAAGTAGGTACTTTTTGGCTTCTAAGCCAAAGTGCAAAAGCTAAAAATAAGCCCAACCAACCCCCCCCCCCAAGTGCTAATCCTCCAAGGGACTATACTGACAAAACAAGCAACATCGAATGCTTCACAAGAAAAGGTCGTAGCCACAGGTAGTTTGAGTGCCCCCACCAAGCAGAGTATGGTGAACGATGAAAATGGGGAATATCAATGAGTGAAGGAGAACCAGAAGATTTGCACAATATTGCTAAACACCAACAAGCAAGAAGAAGACCGAGTGTTTCACAACATTGATCCAAGCCCCACTCTTGTTGTATCAAAGATCTTGACCCATCAATATGATGATTTCAACCAATGATGCAACCACTTTCACACAAAAGCGGGGGGAAATGGATATCAATCAAAGCAATCATTGATTACGAAAGTTGTCGTAACTTGGCAAGTGAGGAACTTGCTCCAAGTTGCACCTCAAGTACATGCGTCACCCTCGGCCGTACAAGATCCAATGGCTTCAACAATGGCGCCATCAAGGTTGAGCACCCTGTGGAAGTATATTTGAAGATTGACGCATATGAGGACAAAGTGGAGTGTGATGTGGTGCCCCTGACGGTTTGCCACCTTCTCTTGGGACCCCATGGCAATTTGACCATGGCGTTATTCACAATGGTAGCACCAATTACTATAGCTTCAAAAGGAAGGCCACGGAATATGTCCTCCACCACATGTCTCCAAAACAAGTCACTACCGACAACACTCAATCTTAGGCAAGGTTGTCCAAGGATATTGGAGAGTCAAATAAGAAAGCGAGCCACCCACATGAGAGTGACCACCACAAGCCCAATATGAGTGTCTCCATGTTGAGTGCTACTGAGGACATGTTTCTCCTAGCCACAAAATTCGATTTGAGGGAAGTGAGCGAGAACCCATCGATGCTTCACTATGTTCTTGCATACAAGGATGAAGTCACATCATCTAACACCTCACATGCTCTTCCTAGTTCCATGTCACATGTTTTGTAGGAATTCGCAGGTTTTTTCCCATCGGAGACACCATCGGGCGACGGGTTGACTTCATTCCCGATGCTCCACTTCTGAACGATCCTCTATACTGCCTCAAACATGACGAAACAAAGGAGATACAACATCAATGCAAGGAGCTACTAGACAAGGGGGAATTTTTCGATTGCCTGGGGTTCAAGTCCATCGTCAACGACCGCGACGTCAAGTTCCTCAGCTACTTTTGGAAGACATTATGTCCCAAGCTCAGCATCAAGGTCCTCTTCCCGTTCACCTACCATTCACAAACGGACAACCAAACAGAGGTGGTCGATCAAACTTTGTCCACCCTCCTTCGACTGCTAATCAAGAAGAATTTGCGCTAATGGGGGAGAAAGCTTATCCAGTGCGAACTTGACCTATAACCGTGCTCAAAACTCGACAACCCCCAAGTCCCCGTTCAAAGTTGTCTATGACCCTCAACCGTGGTTGGACATTCTTCCACTACCTCCACAATACGAACTAACATGGACGTACACGTGCCATGTTCATGAAGACGGTACACGAGGAAACAAGGCTCACCATTGAGCGCCAAGTCCAACGCCACGCCGACAAGATCAAAACCAACAAGAAGCCGATGATTTTCCACACAAACGACCTTGTTTGGGTTCATCCTTTTTGAGAAAACGCAAAAGATTTTGCATTTCATTTCATTGAACAGGAAGAGAACAGCAGTACAGGTACAACCTCCCAGGAGGAGGGACACACGCACACACACACCATCGTCCTCACCAAACGAGCAGGTGAGGAGGTGCTACCAACTACAGACCGCAATGACGAAAGGTCTTGCCTTGTCCAGCCTCCAACGACGTTTGGGTGCATCCTCACAAGGATTGTTTCTCGTAAGAAAGCAAGGCCAAGCTACTTTCTCGTGTCGATGGTCCCTTGGAGGTCCTCCAACATATCAAAACAATGCATATAATCGACCTACCTTTGGAGAAATACTCGATGAGAAATACATTCAACATCACCGACCTTGCCCCCTTTCATGGTGATGACGATCTTCCTCCAGTCCAAGTGGACACACGACATACAAACTGAGACGACTTCTCTCCTCTTTGAGCTCCCTATGCATTTGTATGAGACATGGCTACTACCTCAATCTGGAATCCTAGGTGTGATGGCATTGATCATGGAGCGAGGAGTCAAAGGAGAAGAAGTAACCCCAAATCCCTAGCAAACGGCACTGCTTCTGGATACCATGGGACTACCCCGCCGCCACCACCACCACTGGGCTTGCCTGCGTGAAATGGTCGGCCTAGGCCCATGTATCTTTCCCTTTTTCGCACCATTTAAATACTCCATCCCCACCTACACTCTAGGATTAGCAAAGTTTAGAACACAAACCTAAAGAGCTTTGCTCGTCTATCTCCCCAAGGGGATCCTCAGAAGTGAGTTCAAGGCCTCCCTCTTGTGAAGAAGACTCCATTGGACTTCAAGACCTTCACTGTGGAGAACATTACTCTAGGAATACAAGACCTCATTGAGATGAACTACCTTTTGGTTTCCCATTTTGTTTGTGGTGTTTGGATCAAGATGTACCTCCTATGTTGACTTTTGGTTAAGAGAAGGTAGTCTGGGTGTGAATCTTTTCCTTGTAGTGTGTTTTGCTCTTGTTTGCTTGTGCTTTCCTCACATACGTCTCCAATTTGTAAAGATCAGGCCCACCCCTACATTTTGCCCAGTATCACCCTTCCAATCTCTTGCATATTTGTGTGTGTTGTTTGTTGGGTGTTATGCCAAGGAGGCTATGCTAGTTATCCTCTTATTTGTCGTGTTTATCCTTCATGTTCTTCGTGTTCATCCATCCTCCTCCTCCAATTAATGAAGATCGGACCACCCTAGAGGTAGAGGTTGACCACTCGCCACCGTGTCCATCTCTTTACCATCCAATACTCATATTATTCGGGAATCCAGTAACACATACATGGGTTGTAATTGTAGATATGTTCTCATATGACATAATCTCGAATAAAAGAATATGTACACATACCTGTGAGTTGGGCAAAGGCCGACCTTTCCAAGGCTTCTGTAAGATTAAGAAGATGACAGAAGCTGGTACAAGGCAACTGAAGATAAAGCCAACTATTGAATCCCCAGTACTGGACAAGTGGCTATACAACGAATACACAGACCAAATTCTAACGAAGTTTCCCAAAATATTAATTACTTGCAATGGTGTTGACCTGCACAAGAACAACCAACCATGATTATTTGGTCAATCAAATTCTAACTGAAGATTTCAAAATTTTGCCATGATGATGTGTGAACTCCATCTATTCTCATAGCAACTAATCGAAGCACCAAAAGCAACAGTACATATTAATCTGATGAAGAAAGCAGAAGCAATCAGTAAAAAGGGAAGGTGAGCATACATACAAACCACCATATTTTTGTATACCACAGCAGCTAAAAGCATATGGTAAGTGTATCTACTGGTCAGATTGTTCGATTTGCCTCGACTCTCTACAGGATCCATAGCAGCCTACACGGTCGGCTGCAGAAAAATAGTCAAATCCTAATCCCGAGCACACGAGAGGTAGCACGCGTAGGATGAAGCTGGATCTAGTAAACTCGCTACTATCCATAACCTAAGGAGATACATAATGAATAGCGCAGACTGAAGTTAGCAAAACAAACGGGGAACAAAATCCATCGCAAATTAACCACTGATAGCCTCTTCCAACCAAATATCGCCTCGCGAACCTGGTTAAGCCATTAAAAATAGAACTACGCATAAACGCAAATCCAGCTGCGGGATCTCGTGTTTTGCCGAATCAGGTTTGAGCAGATTGAGAAAATGGGGTTAGGGATGAAGCCAAAAACTCACCTCGCCGTCAGCGCGGAGCGAGGGGTTGAGGCAATCCTGCAGCCTTCGGCGGCGGCGGATGCAGAGGGCTTCAGTGACATCATCTCGCCGAGCTCTCGGTGTTGATTCTTGGTTCGGGTCGATGGATCAACGTCTGTTTGGATGTGTGGAGTTCGCTAAACTTTCCAGCGTCACGGCGCCGCCAGTACGTGAGAGTCACCGGCGTCGAGGCAGAAAGGTGCGGTGGCGCGACTCAGATCTATCTCTACTCCTAATGTTCAGTACCTAATTATGTAGTTAGTTGGTTTCGATAGTTTCCACCCTTCCATGGATCCATATATGCCCCACCACGCGAACTCCCTCCCACCAATTTTCCCCCTTCCTCCAAAAATCAGGACCGGTTTTAATTCATGCATCACCAGAACCACACGTCCCATGCCTAGAAAAACTAAACCAACTTTTCCATCCTTCCATCGATCTCACCCTTTCATATAAACACCAATCCTTCCATCCTTACCTTCCATATACGACATCAATCAAATCGTATCAAATATTTTCATCACAAAAAGCTTCCATAAACAACAATCAAATATTTTCGCTCTTTTAAAAGGATCGATACGGTCGAAGGGGGGGGTGGTGGTTTGAATAAGAGACTACAAATTTTAGTCTTTCTTGTCAATATTAAGGTTTAGCGGATAAATAGGGTTCACTAGATATGCAACTAGGTGAACACAACCTATATGACATGCAAGGTTAAAGCAAAGTATGCTAGGCAAAAATCTAATTAGCAAGCCAACAAGCATACAAGGCAAAGTAAAGTGCGGGAAAGGATTAACCACAAGTGAGGCGAGGACGCGGATTTTATCCCGAAGTTCACTCTTCCTTGGGGAAGAGCTACTCTCCGTTTAGAGCGGTGCCGGAGCCAAAACTTGCGGAACGCCACGAAGGCTCACCATAGTCTCTATTGAGTCACCCCCAACGGATGAGCCTCGAATCACTCGGGGTTGGTCTTGAAGGCGACCACCACACCTTTACAAACTTCTCCAGAGCACACCACAAGCAAGGAAGCTTCCGGAGGAACCTCTAGCTGCCTAGGAGCCCAAGCTCCAAGAGTAACAAGTCAATGGGGAAGAAATGTTGCGGGGAACGCGATTTGGTTTGGTCAAGATGTAGATCGGGTCTTGCTCTCCCAATCCCCAAAGTTTGAACAAGTTTGGGTGGAGGGATTGAGAGTATTGAGCAAAATGAGGTGTAGCAATGGTGGAGCTCAACAAGACATTAGGGTTAGGGATGGAGGAAGAAGAAGGGGGCTTTTATAGTGTTTGTCCCGGGGTGGCTGTTGCTGCCCGTTGGACCCCGTGCGCATGGGGTACTCGGAGACTTTCACACCACCCCGTGCGCACGGGGTACTCAGAGAGTTTACGCGGTACCCCATGCGCACGGGGTCAAAAGACCCCCATGCGCACGGGGTACCCAGAGAGTTACGCAGTACCTCGTGCGCACGGGGGTACCCAGTAAGTTTCTGTTGCAATCACTCTGAGTACCACATGCACGCACACTATCGAATTAGGTGGTAGGAATGGGTAGGCTAGTGTATATGGTTCAGCGATGGCATTCCCACACAACTTTATCCACACAGACCCCTCTTAATAGTGCGGTCTTTCCTACGACTCGAAGCAAACCAAAAACTAAAACCTTCGAATCGCCGGTAGACCACGCCTTTGACCTTTTTGAATTGGGGGGTCGCACATCTCCATCACGAAGCACTTGGAACCAATATCCTGAGATAAACTTTAACAACCGATATTAGTTCAACTAACCACATTGTCATCACACCAAAAATATAGTTTAAGTGCCACTTGCACTTTCAATCTCCCCCTTTTTGGTGCATTGATGACAACGTGGTTAGAGCATGGCATAGGGGGTATGAATATTTGAATAGCCATGAGACAATGAATGATCATGGTAGCTCCCCCTATATGTGTGCCCGGATAAAATGAATGCTTGAGAATGCCTCAAGTACACACATAGGAGACTCCCCCAAGATCAACAGTGTCAAGACATGAGATCAACATAATAAGCCTATAACGGTGCCTAGATCTCATGAAATGGTGTGGTGAGCAAATATCGTGAGACACATAATAAACAACATAATAAGCACGATATGACCATTGCATAAGGTTCAATATAAAAGCTAGAGTCTCACGAGCATAAGCAAGTAGTTCACAACCACACAAGCGGAAAGCAAATAAGAGTATCTCAAGCCAACTAAAAACAACCAACAAAGCAGATAAACACGAGGTTTGAGATCTCAACACACACTAAGAGCACCAACACCCACCACTTCTCCCCCTTCGTCAGCAAGACAACAAAAAGGAGACAAACGACAACACATAGACCCACTAGACAAGAGGAGGAGCGCTCGAAGCATCATCATCTCATCAAAACGCTATCCTGCCATCGGAAAGGACCGAGCTGTGGCCTCACTCTCGTTGTCCTCTGACCCTGGGCCGACCTCCTCACCAGCTGCAGCCCTCGCTGCCTTTTGCTGACGCCTCACAAGCTTCTCCTTGTTGATCTCCTTAATCTGACGACGCTGGATAGACTGACACATCTTGAACATGTTGCTCAAAGTCTTGAACAGGGACTTATTCTCTCCTCTGATGAAAACGGCCTCAGAACCAACCGACTTGGCCTTACCACGAGGGACCCGTGCAGTGGAGGACATGCCAGGAGTGTATGTGGCACGATCCTCCGACCTAGGGTTGCGCCCCTTCTTGAGAGGCACATATGGGGCAGGAGCAGTTGGGGTCCAGTTGGAGTTGCGCTTGGGAATAGAAGTCTTGTACTGAGCAATATACTTAGCTGGGCAGACTGACTCAATCAATGCCTAGATGAACGGAGCATAGATCAAGGACTTGTTCTCTTGCAGACACTGACGGAGCTCATAGAACATGAAGTCTAGAACGACCACCCTCTTCTTCTGATGTAGGTACACAAAGACATCCAACATGGAACTCCGTATGTTGTGGGAATCACCAGCCTTTGGAGTGAGAGTATACCTCAAGATATGGCGCATAGTGTCATAGAGGGGCACAAGTGTCGGCGTTCTAGGAACGAGGGTCCCCAGACTTGCCTGCCTGCGGCCCACGGCGTGGCTGTGCTGCAGGCCTGTACGGCCCATCTTCATCAGCGAGGCATTCAAGACCCTCGCGAGGGGCCCAGCCTCGCGAGGCGGACGACGCAAGACCTCCTCAGGAGCGGCCTCACCAGGTTGCCTCGCGAGGAGCGGAGAAATCAAGGCGGGGCAAACCTCGCGAGGCTCTCGTGACGTGAGCCATGACGATCAAGATCAGACGGGCGCCAGCGCGCGCAGCGTCCTTGTTTCCTCTTTGGTGCTAAGGAGGCAAGCGCAGGCGCGGAGTACCGAGGCATCAAGGAAATGTTTCCATATCAGTGCAACGAGACCAAGACTAGCAGGACGGCGGGACGGAGGTCACCGTGGAGCCCAAGACGGCGTCACCACCAGAGCCTTTCACAGGCGAAGACCGCTTTTGTCAGGATAAGCTGTACTAGCTGTCCCCTTTCGAATTGGCCGTTGTTGGCTCCCTTCCCGCTCAATATTTGGGGAGAGGACCAGGGCCTATATAAGTAGAACTAGCCACCACACTAGAGGCAAGTCATCTTGGATTAGATCCTCAGCCAATCCTTAGCCACACATTGAGCACAAGAACACCTCAACCTCAGGAGGCTGTTCTTCCCCTTGTACTGTTCTTCATCAGCCCTAGAGGCAATCCATCCACCACCACACTGGAGTAGGGTATTACACCACAACGGTGGCCCGAACCAGTATAAATCTTGTGTCTTTGCGTTGCGAGTTCGTCGAGTTCATCCGCGAGATCTTAGCGAGCTAGGGCGTAGATTGGTAGGGAGGAAATCTTCGCGCGCACCCCAGTGTTCGAACCTTAAGGGTTTTGCCGGAACCCGTGATCTGACATTTGGCGCGCCAGGTAGGGGTGCGCCGTAGCTCCTCTCCGCCAACCTACGCTCCGCCGCCACCGCGCTTCGCCCTCATGGCAGGCGCCCCGCTACCGACTCCGACGGCCGGCGCTGACGACGGGGCCAGGGGGCTCCGAGCCCTGGCCCCCGCCCTACGCCGGGTGCGATGGCCACCCAAGTTCAAGCCGGAGATGCCACCACGCTATGACGGCGCGGCGGACCCGTCGGCTTTCCTGCTGGCATACGAGGAGGCCATCCTCGAGGCCGGGGGCGATGACAAGGTCATGGCCAACTGGCTCCCCATGGCCCTCGCCGGCGAGCCACGCGCTTGGCTGCTCAACCTCCCCGGATCCACGATGGCATCCTGGGAGGAACTCCGCGACCTCTTCACTGCGCACTACGCGGCGCCGGTGCACCATGTGTCGCGGCCCTGCTTGGCGGCTCTCAAGCACCGCCTTCGGATCGCCACATCAAGTTGTTCCTCCGCCAGATTGGTGTTGCTTCCAAGCGCTCGGGGGCTCCGCCGGGCTGGGCTGCGCCTGAGGCCGACCTCACCTTCAGCTCAGAGGAACACCTGTCACCACCGCCGGCTCGGGCATGCTTTCGATGCTCTGCACGCCCACCATCTGCAAAGTGGCCATCACCAAGACCCTCATCGATGGCGGTGCCGGCCTCAACTTGCTTTCCGTGGAAGCCTTCAGCCTTCTTCACGTGCCGCTCGAGCAGCTCAGCCTTAGCAAGCCTTTCTCAGGAGTCGGTGGCGGCGGCGCCCGCTCCCTGGGGCAGATCCGCCTCCCCGTCACCTTCGGCACGCGCGACAACTACCGCACCGAGCTGGTCGACTTCGACGTTGCCCGCATCGGCCTCCCGTACAACGCCATTCTCGGGTACCCGGCTCTGGCCCAGTTCATGGCGGCGACTCATCCGACCTACAACCTCATGAAGATGCCTGGAAGCAAGGGCGTCCTCACTGTCAAGGGGGACGCCAAGGAGGCCCTGGCGGCGCTCAAGCTCGCCCTCAAGACCACTGCGGCGGCGCAGCCTGCCGACGCGGGTACCCCCGAGCCCATGGGAGCCGCGCCAACCAAGAAGAAGCAGTTGTTCACACAAGACAAGGCGGAAACCAAACAGGTGCCAGTCAACGAGGACGGGTCCTCAGGAGCCACCTTTACCATAGGTGCCGGCCTCGACCCAAGCCAAGAGGAAGCATTAGTAAAGTTCTTGCGCACAAACAAGGATATATTCGCATGGGAGCCCAATCAGCTGGTGGGAGTTCCGAGAGAGGTGATTCAGCATCATTTAAGGGTATGCCCTAATGTGCGCCCTGTGAAGCAGCGGGCGAGACGGCAGTCCACGGAGAAGCAGGCCTTCATCGTTCAAGAGACCCGCAAGTTGGAAGCAGCGGGTGCCATTTGCGAGGTTCGGTACCCCGAGTGGCTGGCGAACCCCGTCGTAGTGCCGAAGAAAGGCGGGAAGGAACGGATGTGTGTCGACTTCACCAACCTCAACAAGGCATGCCCCCAAGATCTGTTCCCGCTCCCACACATCGATCAGATCGTTGACTCCACCGCCTAGTGCGACCTGCTGTGCTTCGTGGATGCGTTCTCAGGGTATCACCAGATCAAGATGGCAGTAGAAGATGTGGAGAAGACAGCCTTCCTGACCCCGTGTGGGGTGTACTGCTACACCTGCATGCCCTTCGAGCTGCGCAATGCGGGTGCAACTTTTCAGCGGCTGATGCGCATCGCCTTGTGGCGGCAGCTCGGGAGAAACACGGAGGCCTACGTCGACGACATTGTGGTAAAGTCTCGGGAGGCAAGGACCTTGATTCAAGACCTGGAGGAGACCTTCGCGAGCCTGCGCCGGGTGAACTTGCGGCTTAACCCAGAGAAGTGCGTGTTCGGTGTCCCCACCGGCAAGCTGCTGGGCTTCCTCGTGTCTCACAGAGGGATCGAGGCGAACCCAGAGAACATCAAGGCCATTGAGGACATGAGCCCACCGCATACCCTTAAGGAAATGCAGAAGCTGGCTGGCCGGGTAACTGCGTTGGGACGTTTCATCTCCAAGCTAGGAGAGCGTGCCCTACCCTTCTTCAAGATGATGAAGAAGAAGGGCCCATTCGAATGGACCCAGGAGGCCAGCCGAGCCTTTCAGGACCTCAAGAAATACCTGACCAGCCCTCCGGTGATGGTGGCGCCACGGCCTCTCGAGCCCCTAGTACTCTACCTTGCCGCTACCCCGTACTCCGCCAGCGCAGCGCTGGTGGCAGTTCAGGAGGAGCACCAGGCCAAGCTACAACTGAAGTAACGCAAGATCAGGAAGGCGCCGCAAGAGCCTTAGCGGCGATAACAGAAGACCAAGCTCGGCAGGACAACGTCACCAAGGTTCCGGCAAGCGATCAGGCGTCAGGGGTCCCACCACCTCAGGAGACGTCCCAACTTCCGCAAGACATGAGCCTCAACGGCGCGCCAGCCCTGATCAAACACCCGGTGTACTTTGTCAGCACGGTGTTGCGGGACGCAAGGGCACGATATCCCATGCCTCAGAAGCTCCTGCTCGCGCTCTTGGTGGCCTCGCGCAAGCTGCGACATTACTTCCAGGGCCACCCCATCAAGGTCGTCTCGGCCTACCCATTGGAGAGGGTGCTCAGGAGGCCCAACTCAGCTGGAAGGGTCGCTGAGTGGAACATCGAGCTGCAAGCATTCCAGTTGGAGTTCAGCACTACCAGGGTCATCAAGGGAGCCGCGCTCGCTGATTTTGTGGCAGAATGGACGGACGCCCCGGCACTTGAAGTAGGCGAAGACCGGTCCACCTCACCAGGAAGTGAGGCACCAGACGGTTGGGTCATTTACTTCGACGGCGCCTTCGTGCATCAGGGCGCGGGGGCTGGAGCAGTACTCATCTCACCCACTCAGGACAAACTCTACTATGATGTACAGCTCTGCTTTCAGCGGGACGAGAAGGTCTCAAACAACATCGCAGAATATGAAGGCCTCATAGCCGGCTTGAAGGCCACCGCAGCCCTGGGGGTGAAGCGCCTCACCGTTAGGGGCGACTCACAGCTCCTTCACAATTTCTCCAACAAAGTGTACGAGCCAAAGGACGAGCACATGGAGGCATACCTCGCGGAAGTGCGTAAGATGGAAAAGCAGTTCCTGGGCCTGGAGTTGCAGCATGTGCCCCGTGGCACCAACAAGGAAGCAGACGATATCGCCAGGAGGGCGTCCAAGCGGCAGCCCCAAGACCCCGGCGTCTTCGAGGAGCGGCTCTTCAAGCCATCAGCAATGCCACCACCTTCAAGCACAGCTCAGCCTCGGGAGGAGCTCCTGTTGGGAAACATAGTAATTTCAAAAAAAAATCCTACGCACACACAGGATCATGGTGATGCATAGCAACGAGAGGGGAGAGTGTTGTCTACGTACCCTCGTAGACCGAAAGCGGAAGCGTTATATCAACGCGGTTGATGCAGTCGTACGTCTTCACGATCCGACCGATCCAAGTACCGAAAGCACGGCACCTCCGAGTTCTGCACACGTTCGGCTCGGTGACGTCCTCGCCTTCTCGATCCAGCAAGAGGGGCGAAGTAGTATATGAGTTCCGGCAGCACGATGGCGTGGTGACGGTGTTGGTGAAGAACAATCTTCGAAGGGCTTCGCCTAAGCACTACGAAAACTATGACGGAGGATAAACTAGAGGAGACGGGGTTGCCGGCACACGGCTTGGTGTTTCTTGATGTGTCTTGGGTGCTAGCCCTACCCCTCTATTTATATGTTGAGCCTTGGGGTTGAAACTTGGAGTAAAAGCCTCCGCAAAGTCGGTTTCACCCGAAAGGCAAGAGTCCTTCTCGGACTCCAGGGCCAGACGCCAGGGTTCCCGGCGTCTAGACCCAGACGCCAGGGACCCTGGTGTCTGGCCCCTGGACTCCGCAAAACTTCCTTTTGTGCTTTCCAAAAACCTCATGGGCTTTCCCCTTTGGCCCAGATAAAGTGTTCTCGTGCCCAAACATTTCGGGAAACATCCGGAACCCCTTCCGATGGATTCCGGAACCTTTCCGGAGATCAAACACTACTATCCACATATCAATCTTTACTTCCGGACCATTCTGGAGTTCCTCATCATATCCGTGATCTCATCCAAAACTCCGAACAACATTCGGTCACCAACATACATAACTCGTAGTACTATATCGTCAACGAACGTTAAGCGTGCGGACCCTACGGGTTCGAGAACTATGTAGACATGACCGAGACACCTCTCTGGTCAATAACCAATAGCGGGACCTAGATGCCCATATTGGCTCTTACATATTCTACGAAGATCTTTATCGGTCAGACCGCATAACAACATACGTTGTTCCCTTTGTCATCGGTATGTTACTTGCCCGAGATTCGATCGTCGGTATCTCAATACCTAGTTCAATCTCGTTACCGGCAAGTCTCTTTACTCGTTCCGTAATACATCATCCCGCAACCAACTCATTAGTTGCAATGCTTGCAAGGCTTATAGTGATGTGCATTACCGAGTGGGCCCAGAGATACCTCTCCGACAATCGGAGTGACAAATCCTAATCTCGAAATATGCCAACCCAACAAGTACCTTCGGAGACACCTGTAGAGCACCTTTATAATCACCCAGTTACGTTGTGACGTTTGGTAGCACACAAAGTGTTCCTCCGGTAAACGGGAGTTGCATAATCTCATAGTCATAGGAACATGTATAAGTCATGAAGAAAGCAATAGCAACATACTAAACGATCAAGTGCTAAGCTAACGGAATGGGTCATGTCAATCACATCATTCTCCTAATGATGTGATCCCGTTAATCATGACAACTCTTTGTCTATGGCTAGGAAACATAACCATCTTTGATCAACGAGCTAGTCAAGTAGAGGCATACTAGTGACACTTGTTTGTCTATGTATTCACACATGTATCATGTTTCCGGTTAATACAATTCTAGCATGAATAATAAACATTTATCATGATATAAGGAAATAAATAATAACTTTATTATTGCCTCTAGGGCATATTTCCTTCAGTCTCCCACTTGCACTAGAGTCAATAATCTAGTTCACATCATCATGTGATTTAACACCAATAGTTCACATCACCATGTGATTAACACCCATAGTTCACATCGTCATGTGACCAACACCCAAAGGGTTTACTAGAGTCAATAATCTAGTTCACATCGCTATGTGATTAACACCCAAAGAGTACTAAGGTGTGATCATGTTTTGCTTGTGAGAGAAGTTTAGTCAACGGGTCTGCCACATTCAGATCCGTATGTATTTTGCAAATTTCTATGTGAACAATGCTCTGCACGGAGCTACTCTAGCTAATTGCTCCCACTTTCAATATGTATCCAGATTGAGACTTAGAGTTATCTGGATCAGTGTCAAAACTTGTATCGACGTAACCCTTTACGACGAACCTTTTTGTCACCTCCATAATCGAGAAACATATCCTTATTCCACTAAGGATAATTTTGACCGCTGTCCAGTGATCTACTCCTAGATCACTATTGTACTCCCTTGCCAAAATCAGTGTAGGGTATACAATAGATCTGGTACACAGCATGGCATACTTTATAGAACCTATGGCTGAGGCATAGGGAATGACTTTCATTCTCTTTCTATCTTCTGCCGTGGTCGGGCTTTGAGTCTTACCCAATTTCACACCTTGTAACACAGGCAAGAACTCTTTCTTTGACTGTTCCATTTTGAACTACTTCAAAATTTTGTCAAGGTATGTACTCATTGAAAAAACTTATCAAGCGTCTTTGATCTGTCTCTATAGATCTTGATGCTCAATATGTAAGCAGCTTCACTGAGGTCTTTCTTTGAAAAACTCCTTCAAACACTCCTTTATGCTTTGCAGAATAATTCTACATTATTTCCGATCAACAATATGTCATTCACATATACTTATCAGAAATGTTGTAGTTCTCCCACTCACTTTCTTGTAAATACAGGCTTCACCGCAAGTCTGTATAAAACTATATGCTTTGATCAACTTATCAAAGCGTATATTCCAACTCCGAGATGCTTGCACCAGTCCATAGGTGGATCGCTGGAGCTTGCATATTTTGTTAGTACCTTTAGGATTGACAAAACCTTCTGGTTGTATCATATACAACTCTTCTTTAATAAATCCATTAAGGAATGCAGTTTTGTTATCCATTTGCCAGATTTCATAAAATGCGGCAATTGCTAACATGATTCGGACAGACTTAAGCATCGCTACGAGTGAGAAAATCTTATCGTAGTCAACACCTTGAATTTGTCGAAAACCTTTTGCGACAATTCGAGCTTTGTAGATAGTAACACTACTATCAGTGTCCATCTTCCTCTTGAAGATCCATTTATTCTCAATGGCTTGCCGATCATCGGGCAAGTCAATCAAAGTCCATACTTTGTTCTCATACATGGATCCTATCTCAGATTTTATGGCCTCAAACCATTTCGCGGAATCTGGGCTCATCATCGCTTCCTCATAGTTCGTAGGTTCGTCATGGTTAAGTAAGATGACCTCCAGAACAGGGTTACCGTACCACTCTGGTGTGGATCTTACTCTGGTTAACCTACGAGGTTCGGTAGTAACTTGATCTGAAGTTACATGATCATCATCATTAGTAGGAGTCACAGAAACAGATTTCTGTGATGAACTACTTTCCAATAAGGGAGCAGGTACAGTTACCTCATCAAGTTCTACTTTCCTCCCACTCACTTCTTTCGAGAGAAACTCCTTCTCTAGAAAGGATCCATTCTTAGCAACGAATATCTTGCCTTTGGATCTGTGATAGAAGGTGTACCCAACTGTCTCCTTTGGGTATCCTATGAAGATACATTTCTCCGATTTGAGTTTGAGCTTATCAGGATGAAACTTTTTCTTATAAGCATCACAACCTCAAACTTTAAGAAATGACAACTTTGGTTTCTTGCCAAACCAAAGTTCATACGGTGTCGTCTCAACGGATTTAGATGGTGCCCCTTTTTAACGTGAATGCAGCCGTCTCTAATGCATAACCCCAAAAACTATAGTGGTAAATCGGTAAGAAACATCATAGATCGCACCATATCTAATAAAGTACGGTTATGACGTCCGGACACACCATTATGCTGTGGTGTTCCAGGTGGCGTTGCGAAACTATTCCGCATTGTTTCAAATGAAGACCAAACTCGTAACTCAAATATTCTCCTCCACGATCAGATCGTAGAAACTTTATTTTCTTGTTACGATGATTTTCCACTTCACTCTGAAATTATATGAACTTTTCAAATGTTTCAGACTTTGTGTTTCATCAAGTAGATATACCCATATCTGCTCAAATCATCTGTGAAGGTCAGAAAATAACGATACCTACCGCGATCCTCAATATTCATCGAACCACATACATAAGTATGTATGATTTCCAACAAATCTGTTGCTCGCTCCATTGTTCCGGAGAACGGCGTTTTAGTCATCTTGCCCAAGAGGCATGGTTCGCAAGCATCAAGTGATTCCAAAAGCCCATCAGCATGGAGTTTCTTCATGCGCTTTACACCAATATGACCTAAACGGCAGTGCCACAAATAAGTTGCACTATCATTATTAACTTTGCATCTTTTGGCTTCAATATTATGAATATGTGTATCACTACGATCGAGATCCAACGAACCATTTGCATTGGGTGTGTAACCATATAAGGTTTTATTCATGTAAACAGAACAACAATTATTCTCTAACTTAAATGAATAACCGTATTGCAATAAACATGATCAAATCATATTCATGCTCAACGCAAACACCAAATAACACCTAATTAGGTTCAACACTAATCCTGAAAGTATAGGGAGTGTGCGATGATGATCATATCAATCTTGGAACCACTTCCAATACACATCGTCACTTCATCCTTAACTAGTTTCTGTTCATTATGCAACTCCCGTTTCGAGTTACTACTCTTTAGCAACAGAACCAGTATCAAGTACCGAGGGGTTGCTATAAACACTAGTACACATCAATAACATGTCAAATATACTTTTGTTCACTTTGCCATCCTTCTTATCCGCCAATTGTTTGGGGTAGTACCGCTTCCAGTGACCAGTCCTTTTTGCAGTAGAAGCACTCAGTATCAGGCTTAGGTCCGAACTTGGGCTTCTTCACTTGAGCAGCAACTTGCTTGCCGTTCTTCTTGAAGTTCCCCTTCTTTCCCTTTGCCCTTTTCTTGAAAGTAGTGATCTTGTTAACCATCAACACTTGATGCTCTTTTCTTGATTACTACCTTCGCCGATCTCCACATCGCGAAGAGCTCGGGAATTACTTTCGTCATCCCTTACATATTATAGTTCATCACGAAGTTCTACTAACTTGGTGATGGTGACTAGAGAATTCTTGTCAATCACTATTTTATCTCGAAGATTAACTCCCACTTGATTCAAGCGATTGTATTACCCAGACAATCTGAGCATATGCTCACCGCTTGAGCTATTCTCCTCCATCTTTTAGCTATAGAACTTGTTGGAGACTTCATATCTCTCAACTCGGGTATTTGCTTGAAATATTAACTTCAACTCCTGGAACATCTCATATGGTCCATGACGTTCAAAGCGTCTTTGAAGTCCCGATTCTAAGCCATTAAGCATGGTGCACTAAACTATCAAGTAGTCATCATATTGAGCTAGCCAAACGTTCATAACGTCTGCATTTGCTCCTGCAATAGGTCTGTCACCTACGGTGCATCAAGGACATAATTCTTCCGTGCAGCAATGAGGATAATCCTCAGATCACGGATACAATCCGCATCATTGCTACTAACATCTTTCAACATAGTTTTTCTCTAGGAACATATCAAAATAAACATAGGGAAGCAACAACGCGAGCTATTGATCTACAACATAGATATGCTAATACTACCAGGACTAAGTTCATGATAAATTTAAGTTCAATTTAATCATATTACTTAAGAACTCCCACTTAGATAGATATCTCTCTAATCATCTAAGTGATCACGTGATCCAAATCAACTAAACCATGTCCGATCATCACGTGAGATGGAGTAGTTTTCAATGGTGAACATCATTACGTTGATCATATCTACTATATGATTCACGCTCGACCTTTCGGTCTCAGTGTTCCGAGGCCATATCTGCATATGCTAGGCTCGTCAAGTTTAACCTGAGTATTCCGCGTGTGCAACTGTTTTGCACCTGTTGTATTTGAATGTAGAGCCTATCACACCCGATCATCACGTGGTGTCTCAGCACGAAGAACTTTTGCAACGGTGCATACTCAGGGACAACACTTGTACCTTGATAATTTAGTGAGAGATCATCTTATAATGCTACCGTCAATCAAAGCAAGATAAGATGCATAAAAGATAAACATCACATGCAATCAATATAAGTGATATGATATGGCCATCATCATCTTGTGCTTGTGATCTCCATCTCCGAAGCACCGTCATGATCACCATCGTCACCGGCGCGACACCTTGATCTCCATCGTAGCATCGTTGTCGTCTCGCCAACTTATGCTTCTACGACTATCGCTACCATTTAGTGATAAAGTAAAGCATTACAGGGCGTTTGCATTGCATACAATAAAGCGACAACCATATGGCTCCTGCCAGTTGCCGATAACTCAGTTACAAAGCATGATCATCTCATACAATAAAATATAGCATCATGCCTTGACCATATCACATCACAACATGCCCTGCAAAAACAAGTTAGACGTCCTCTACTTTGTTGTTGCAAGTTTTACGTGGCTGCTACGGGCTGAGCAAGAACCGTTCTTACCCACGCATCAAAACCACAACGATAGTTCGTCAAGTTAGTGCTGTTTTAACCTTCTCAAGGACCGGGCGTAGCCACACTCGGTTCAACTAAAGTTGGAGAAACTGACACCCGCCAGCCACCTGTGTGCAAAGCACGTCGGTAGAACCAGTCTCGCGTAAGCGTACGCGTAATGTCAGTCCGGGCCGCTTCATCCAACAATACCGCCGAACCAAAGTATGACATGCTGGTAAGCAGTATGACTTGTATCGCCCACAACTCACTTGTGTTCTACTCGTGCATATAACATCTATGCATAAAACCTGGCTCGGATGCCACTGTTGGGAAACGTAGTAATTTCAAAAAAATTCCTACGCACACACAGGATCTTGGTGATGCATAGCAACGAGAGGGGAGAGTGTTGTCTACGTACCCTCGTAGACCAAAAGCGGAAGCGTTATATCAACGCGGTTGATGTAGTCGTACGTCTTCACGATCCGACCGATCCAAGTACCGAAAGCACGGCACCTTTTAGTTCTGCACACGTTCGGCTAGGTGACGTCCTCGCCTTCTCGATCCAGCAAGAGGGGCGAAGTAGTAGATGAGTTCCGGCAGCACGACGGCGTGGTGATGGTGTTGGTGAAGAACAATCTTCACAGGGCTTCACCTAAGCACTACGAAAACTATGACGGAGGATAAACTAGAGGAGACGGGGTTGCCGGCACACGGTTGGTGTTTCTTGATGTGTCTTGGGTGCTATCCCTACCCCTCTATTTATATGTTGAGCCTTGGGGTCGAAACTTGGAGTAAAAGCCTCCACAAAGTTGGTTTCACCCAAAAGGCAAGAGTCCTTCTCGGACTCCAGGGCCAGACGCCAGGGTTCCCGGCGTGTGGACCCAGACGCCAGGGACCCTGGTGTCTGGCCCCTGGACTCCGCAAAACTTCCTTTTGTGCTTTCCAAAAACCTCGTGGGCTTTCCCCTTTGGCCCAGATAAAGTGTTCTCGTGCCCAAACATTTCGGGAAACATCCGAAACCCCTTCCGATGGATTCCGGAACCTTTCCGGAGATCAAACACTACTATCCACATATCAATCTTTACTTCCGGACCATTCCGGATTTCCTCGTCATATCCGTGATCTCATCCAAAACTCCGAACAACATTCGGTCACCAACATACATAACTCATAGTACTATATCATCAACGAACGTTAAGCGTGCGGACCCTACGGGTTCGAGAACTATGTAGACATGACCGAGACACCTCTCTGGTCAATAACCAATAGCGGGACGTGGATGCCCATATTGGCTCCTACATATTCTATGAAGATCTTTATCGGTCAGACCGCATAACAACATACGTTGTTCCCTTTGTCATCGGTATGTTACTTGCCCGAGATTCGATCGTCGGTATCTCAATACCTAGTTCAATCTCGTTACCGGCAAGTCTCTTTAGTCGTTCCGTAATACATCATCCCGCAATCAACTCATTAGTTGCAATGCTTGCAAGGCTTATAGTGATGTGCATTACCGAGTGGGCCTAGAGATACCTCTCCGACAATCGGAGTGACAAATCCTAATCTCGAAATACGTCAACCCAACAAGTACCTTCGGAGACACCTGTAGAGAACCTTTATAATCACCCAGTTACGTTGTGACGTTTGGTAGCACACAAAGTGTTCCTCCGGTAAACGGGAGTTGCATAATCTCATAGTCATAGGAACATGTATAAGTCATGAAGAAAGCAATAGCAACACACTAAATGATCAAGTGCTAAGCTAACGGAATGGGTCATGGCAATCACATCATTCTCCTAATGATGTGATCCCGTTAATCAAATGACAACTCTTTGTCTATGGCTAGGAAACATAACCATCTTTGATCAACGAGCTAATCAAGTAGAGGCATACTAGTGACACTCTGTTTGTCTATGTATTCACACATGTATCATGTTTCCGGTTAATGCAATTCTAGCATGAATAATAAAAATTTATCATGATATAATAAATAATAACTTTATTATTGCCTCTAGGGCATATTTCCTTCAGCTACCACAGCCGCGTGCCATAGGAGCCCCAGCCTGTGGCCCGACCTCGGGAGCTCGCCTGCTCTTGGCGGTCGAGCCTCAGGAGGGATGCTAGGCCAAGGCATTCAAGGAATATCTGATGCAGGGGGCACTGCCGGAGAAGGAGGAGGACGCAGAGCGCGTGGCCCGGCAAGCCATGGCGTATTGCATCCAGGACGGTGAGTTATACAGGAAGCGGCCAAATGATGTTTCACTGCGTTGCATTTCCAGAGACCAGGGGAAGGAGTTGCTAATTGACATACACGGCGGGGACTGCGGGCACCACTCGTCATCACGGACCCTCGTCGGCAAGGTATTCCGCAGTGGGTTCTAATGGCCCACTGCGCTCAACGACGCAGCTGAGCTGGTGAAGTCCTGCGAAGCCTGCCAGTTCCATGCCAAGCAGATCCATCAGCCGGCTCAGGGCCTCCAGACCATCCCGCTCACATGGCCGTTCGCGGTCTGGGGGCTGGACATCTTGGGCCCATTCCCTCGAGCGCCTGGGGGCTACCGCTACCTCTACGTCGCCATCGACAAGTTCACCAAGTGGGCGGAAGTGGAAGCCGTCCGCACCATCCCAGCTGGCTCTGCTGTCAAGTTCATCAAGGGTCTCGTGAGCCGCTTCGGGGTTCCCAACTACATCATCACAGATAACGGCTCGCAATTCACTAGTAACCTCTTCAAAACCTACTGTGCTAACCTGGGAACGCAGATTTGCTATGCTTCGGTGGCACACCCCAGGAGCAATGGTCAGGCCGAATGCGCCAACGCAGAGGTCTTGAGGGGCCTCAAGACCAGGACCTTCAAGAAGAAGCTCGAGGCCTGCGGCAGGGGCTGGTACGACGAGCTCCAGTCCGTGTTGTGGTCCATCTGCACCAGCGCCACCAAGCCAACGGGCGAGACCCCATTCTTCCTTGTCTACGGGGCCGAGGCGGTCCTTCCTCACGAGGTCAAGCATCGCTTCGCACGGGTCCTGGCGTTTGATGAAGCATAGCAGGGCGCCACGCGGGGGATGGACCTCGTGCTGGGGAAGGAACGTCGTCGCGAAGCTGCACTGAGGGCGACAAGGTACCAGCAGGCACTGCGGCGATATCATTACCGCAACATCCGCTCCAGGACGCTCGAGGCGGGTGACCTCGTCCTGAGGCGGGTCCTCTCAAGGGAAGGGCTGCACAAGCTCTCACCTATGTGGGAGGGCCCGTTCAGGGTTGTCCATGTCTCCAGGCCTGGAGACGCAGGACGGGGTACCCATCCAGAACGCCTGGAACATCCAGCACCTCCGGAAGTTCTACCCATGAAGCAAGGCCCAGTGCCTATGAAGAAAGGCCCAGTGCCATGAAGAAGGCCCGGTGCCTGTGAAGAATCGCCGCCCGTGACACTCTCACGTAATAATGAGTGGGGCTGTACACGCCCCGGAGTCTCCGGAGAGCCGCCCTCGGGCCTCGGGGGCTCCCTCCCACGCCTAGTGGCAGCACTTAGCTCCGCGCTGGTGAGAAGACTGAAGACTAGATTAGGTGCCGGATGGGGCTTTTCATTTGCTTTCCGTAGTTGACTTGCTTTCTCTTAATCAAAGTTTGCTTCTGGTGCTCCTTGCCGATTTGGTTCCTTCGCCTTTTGCTGCCTCTGGTTCGCTTGTGTTCTCTCTCTCGCATACCTCGCGAGGGGGGCTAGGCAGGTGCCCTCGCGAGCGTTTTTCTTTCTCTCTGCCTTCTCGCGAGCCACCCTCGTTCGAGCCTGCAAGCTGGCGCACCTCTCCTAATCAGTGCCCCTCGGGTACCATGATATGAAGCGCCGGGTCAAGGCTTGGGTGAACGGAAAAGCTCCTAGCGAGCTTCCTAACGAATTTTTTGCAGTTCCTGAGCAAACACATACCACTAGGTCAAGACGAGCACGGGGAAACGAACGGCTCGTGAAGAGGAGGTCTCTCTGAACGCACCAAGCTAAGTTATCTCAGCACGGAAACAACAAGCGTAGCATAATGGTTGAGAAGTCATGCTTCGATACACGCCCCTCTGGGCCCATACTGGTTTCATTTTGGTGCAGGAAGGAAAAGAGGAACAAAACAAAAGCGGCGCTCGCCCGTGCAGCAGCCCTCGGGGGCAGGCCCTTGGCGACGTCCTGAGCTTAGTCGGACCCCTCCTCACGCTTCACGGACGCGCGGCGACGAGACGAACCGCTACCACCTTCGAAGCGGGCGCGGCGGCTGGTCGTAGCCGCCACTGCTGGAACTGTCGCCAAGAGAGGAGCCACCCTATCAGGACGAGACGCGGCTAGCGGATCCGCCCTCCTCCTCGTCCCGACCATCGCCAAGGCCGAGCACCTCCTCGCCGTCATTCACCTCGGGGCAGCATCCGGCACGGCGACCGTCTTCCCCGAACACCCTCACGTAGAGGGTTGCGTCACCGTCAAACTTGAAGTGGAGGGTGCACCGCCGGCCCAAGCCGCGCGCGCGGGCGAAAGTCTGCCAACCACGGGCCAGAGATATGTTGCCCGCGACGGAGACCTCGACCGCGACCCAAGAAGCCCGGCTGCAGCAACCGTCTGCCTGCAGCCAAAGCCCGCCTGGACCGGAGGCCGGCAGCTCATCGGCAAAGAAGCGAGGAAGTTGGAGCCAGCTGCCAGCCGGATCCTCCGACCAGACAACGAACTCCGGCAGCACCTCTGATGCGTGGAACCGCGGCCGGGGAGGCCGCGCAAACACGACGCGTCTCCTTTCGTCAACGGGGCTGCCGCGACGAGAGCGACTCCTGCCACGCACGGCGGCGCCACCCCGAGAGCTGGGGGCCACGGCGGGGGTCGAGGCGTGCTTGCGGGGACGACCACGTCCACGCTTGGGCGCCGGGGAGCCGGGGCCCTCCCGAGGGGCCTTGCCCTTCTCCGCGGCGGAGAACTTCTTCGACGGTGCCATCGGAGCTGCTACTAGCAATGGAGCAGGGGAGGAAAGAAGCAAGCGATCAAGGAAGAGATGGGCGACAGGGGCTCCGCCCCCTCCCCAGTTATAGCGGAAGAAGGCCAACCGGCGCCTCCCACGATCACAGGTAATGATGGTTTTCCTTGCATGTCGCAGGGACTTGTCAAGTCGAGCAGTCGCCGAGGCAGCGTGGGGAAGCGAAGACGCCCACGTCCAGTCAACCGCCATGCGTCGACCAAGGCCGCAGGCTTTTGGGGCCCGCAGCGCTCCGTGCTTGACCTTTGGCTTCGCCGCAAAGCCAAGCCCGAGCGCACCTTGGGCCCGAGGGCTACTGTCGGCGTTCTGGGAACGGGGGTCCCCAGACTTGCCTACGTGCGGCCCATGGCGGGGCTGTGCTGCAGGCCTGGACGGCCCATCTTCATCAGCGAGGCATTCAAGACCCTCGCGAGGGGCCAACCCTCACGAGGCGGACGACGCAAGACCTCCTCAGGAGCGGCCTCACCAGGCTACCTCGCGAGGAGCGGAGAAATCAAGGCGGGGCAAACCTCGCAAGGCTCTCATGACGATCAAGATCAGACGGGCGCCAGGCGGGCACTAGCACGCGCAGCGTCCTTGTTTCCTCTTTGGTGCTAAGCAGGCAAGTGCAGGCGCGGAGTACCGAGGCATCAAGGAAAGGTTTCCATATCAGTGCAACGAGACCAAGACCAGCAGGACGGCAGGACGGAGGTCACCGTGGAGCCCAAGACGGCGTCACCACCAGAGCCTTTCACAGGCGAAGACCGCTTTTGTCAGGATAAGCTGTACTAGCTGTCCCCTTTCGAATTGGCCGTTGTTGGCTCCCTTCCCGCTCAATATTTGGGGAGAGGACCAGGGCCTATATAAGTAGAACTAGCCACAACACTACAGGCAAGTCATCTTGGATTGGATCCTCAGCCAATCCTTAGCCACACATTGAGCACAAGAACACCTGAACCTCAGGAGGCTGTTCTTCCCCTTGTACTGTTCTTCATCAGCCCTAGAGGCAATCCATCCACCATCACACTGGAGTAGGGTATTACACCACAACGGTGGCCCGAACCAGTATAAATCTTGTGTCTTTGCGTTGCGAGTTTGTCGAGTTCATCCGCGAGATCTTAGCGATCTAGGGCATAGATCGGTAGGGAGGAAATCTTCGCACGCACCCCAGTGTTCGAACCTTAAGGGTTTTGCCGGAACCCGTGATCCGACAACAAGGTCTTTGATGGACCCGGTGACAAACGACTTCTCTTGCTTGTAAGCGAATGCAATCTCATCCTTAGTGCGCTACCCACTTTCATGAACCCTGCCAAACTCATTAGATGCTGCCTCTTCATCAATGAACGGATAAGGAATGATCTCAGAAAACTTTGCCATAGGACCGGAGCACCAATGTGTCCCGGACATCCATGCGAGGGTGCGAGCAGAGTCATTGGAGAAAAACAAGGTGGCAAAGAACTGCATCACCAGATCCTCATTGTATGGATAGTTGAATGTAACAAAGGGAATGATGCCCAACCTCCCAAGAGCTGAATACACACCGGGATACAGATGATAATTGTCATGCAGACTCTTAGTGTTAACCTGCTTGTGCGGAGCAAACTTCTTCGACTTGGTCATGAGAAGCTCATGATATACTCTTTGCTGAAAATCGTTCTTGAACCGGGGATCCAGTCCCAAACCTGTGGCAGACGCATATGGATGACTTTGTCTCTCAGCCCAAAGCTCTGGCTTGGTCCACTTGGCAAGGGAAGGTTCCTGAGACCCCGCTCACCTGGAATGGCTTGCTCAGGACTAGACTCCTCTTCTCATCCTCATCCTCATCACCTCCATCAACACGATCATCCTCCTCCTCTATCTTTCCATCATCTTCGAGGTTGACATAGTGAGCATCATCTTAAGAGTCATACTCTTCCTCAGAATCATCGGAGGCCTCAACAACAGGCCGCTTGGAGGCAGCATGCTGAACACGGCCCTGGCTAGACCCTGACCCCTGACCAATGCCCTCAGAAGGCTGGCGACGAGCAACCATGAACTCCCTGGATCCTCCCCTTGGGTGCTTGCAACGGAGCTCGGCCCTCTTGTCAGCGGAGTTTGTAACACACACAAACACCCAACAACACAAAGCAAATATCACAAATGAGTACAAGTTCTTGATAGATGGCAGAGGGGAAGACAAACACATAGGTGAAAAGCTCCTGTGTACCCTGTGCGCACGGGGGTTTAGACCCCGTGGGCACGGGGGTCCCGTGTGCACGGTAACCGACCGTGTGCACGAGGCCTCGTGCGCACGGGGGTCAAATACCCCGTGGACAAGGGGGTTCCCCAGCGGCAGCCACTTCCAGACCGAGTTCTGGGAGTGGGTGCGGCGGAGAAACCCCAGGAACCATGCACCTGTATCCATCCTACGAAGGAGGAGCATCCACCCTAAACTAGGAAAAACTAGAAACCCTAAAAACTTGATAGGCATACATGGAGGGAAAGGAAGAAGAGGGTGTAGGTACCAACCGGAGGAGGAGCCCATCCCGAAGAAAATCCACAGAGCAAGGAGCCCGATGGTGCCCGGAGGAGCTTCGGCGAGCGAAGGCAACGACGGCGGTCCTGGAGGTTTCCTGGGGGTGGAGGGGACGACTGGGTGGGAATGAACCCAAGCCCCCCACGCCCCGCCTCTTCAGGGCCAGGAACCGCAGATCCCGTGCGCACGGGCTAAGTGCACCCCGTGCACACGGTACAGAGCCCATGGGCACGGGGGCCCTGTGCACACGGTACAAGCCTATGGGCACAGGGTACTCAGGAACTTTGACTTGATGTGCCTTTTGAAAGAATGGCTGAGTGTCAACTCTTACCATGCCTTTGCAAAGCAACTCGGTCTATGTTTCTGAATATGTCGTGAGAGAAATCCTATCACTACGAGAAGGGAATATGTGGAGCACTTCACTACAAAAAAAGACACATCCGTGACATTTTGGGCCGAACGAATTTTTTTTTGTCATACATATGACACTTCTATGACGATAATTGTGACAAAACCCGGTATGATCATAGATGTGGTGGGCTCCTACTTCTATGACAAAAAATCATGATAGAAAATGGGCTTTTCGTCCTGGGCGGGCCGGAGACGCAACTGCATGACATTCTTTGGGCCGTCCATGACGGAAAAAACCGTGGTAGAAGCGAGGGCGAGGAAAATTTCGGGGAGTTCCCGGTTACGGTGGGAGGTCGGGGGCCGAGCGATGCGCGTTTCTCTCGTACACGTATGCGCGTGTGTGCGAGGCATTGGCTCTAACTGAACCCGAGCGAGGCGTTGGGATCTAACTGAACCCGAGTGATTGCACTGCAGGCTACGCGTTACTGAACCCGAGCGATCGATCGATGGCTGTTAACTGAACCCGATCGAGCGATTCCTTCGCTACTGCTGCTAACTGAAGCCGATCGATGCTGCCTCTGGATGAACAGTGAGCGTTGCTGGGGGGGGGGTTTAGATGAACAGTTCCCAGTGGGGGTGGATGAACAGGACCCCGTGGTGTTGCCTTTGGATGAACAGGACCCCGATCGATCGAGCCGGTTGGGGCTAGATGAACAGGACCCCGTGGAGGGCAGGATGAACAGGACCACCCCGTGGAGGGCAGAATGAACAGTAGATGGTGGAGGGCTGGATGAACAGTAGCCCGTGGAGGGGTGGTTGAACAGGAGCCCGTGGAGAGGGCTGGTTGAACAGTAGCCGGTGGAGTAGCGCGTGGTGGAGGCTGGATGAACAGGAGCCTGTGGATGAACAGTCGCAGGTGGAGGCTGGAGGAGGTCGATGGTGGACGAACAGTAGCCCGTGGAGGCGGGAGGGGGTCGACGGTGGAGATGAACAGTGTCATGTGGAGTCCCGTTTTGCGGTACGCCACACCCCTCCCGATCAACAGGACCCCCGTTTCGACCGTAGCGCTCCAACACAAGTCTGTTTCCTTCGTTTTGCGGTACGCCACACCCCTCCCGATCAACAGGACCCCCGTTTCGACCGTAGGAGGTCCGTTTCCTCCGTTTTGTGGTACGCCAGACCCCTCCTGATGAATAGGATCCCGTTTCAAACGTGGCCGGTCGAACACAAGGCCGTTTCCTCCGTTCTGCGGTACGCCAGGCCTCGTTTCCATCGGCTGTTCCGTCCAAGCCCTCCCGATGAACACGACGACGCATTCCGTTCCGACCCAGCCGGTTGGCTCCCCATGAACACGACGACGACGTTGTTTCTCCGTTCTGACCCAGCCATGTACACGAGCCCTGGTCGTACGTATGCGGGAGTAGGCGTTCGAGACCCTGCCCGTATGTACGTACGTGGCCGTATTTTCTTTCTTGCACACTGGCCGCTGTACGTACGTGTACATGCTACGTGCGCGCCTCTACTACGACACGTGCGCGCCTCTACATCGACCAGTATGTACGTACACGTTCGCGACCAGAATGACAATGCTACGTATGCTTCGACCAGGTGGGTCCCGACTATCAGGCACTTCCTTGCCTGCGAAGATGTAGCTGGTGGGTCCCAGCAGTCAGGGAGGCGAATCGTTTTTTTTTGCCCGGACGCACTTCCTTGCATGTGAAGATGTAGCTGGTGGGTCCCAGCAGTCAGGGGGAAATGTTTTTTTCACGAAATACAGTGGCCCGTCTGGTGGGTCCCAGCTGTCAGGTGGAGGAATCATTATTTTCCACGTAACAAGGAGGCACTTCCTTGCTGCGGCCGTGGACCCAGCTGTCAGCCTCTCCACGTACAGTCCACGTCCGATGGAAGTCGTTCCTTGACCACGTTGACCACGCCGCGCCGAGAGCACCAGGGCGGTGGACGACAGCGAGGCCTAGGAAGGGGACGGCACGGAGCCGGGGAAGACGTGGCAGTGGAAGCCCGCGCGGAGAGGAGTACGAGGGTTCACTGGTTCGGCTGCGGTGTGAGGCTGCCGTCGCCGCAGGGCCTGGCCAGCGGTGGGAATAGTAGGGGCGGTGAGGCCTCCACGGCAGCACAGCCGGCCATGGGAAGCAGGAGCATGCGGCACGACCGGCGCTGCTTTGGGCGGCTGGAGCAAGAAGACCAGAGGTTGAAGAAGCACTACGGCCGTTGGATGGACATCGTACGGTCACTGGAGCTAGAATCGTTCATATTGACTAAAGTTGACAAAGGCCCCTGTCCCAGTCAACTTAGTAGGCCCACAAGTCAGCCTCCCACCATGGTGGGTCCCAGCTAGCAGGGGGAGTATTCATTTTTTTTGTGCGTAATAAGGAGGCACTTCCCTGCGTGCGAAGATATAGCTGGTGGGTCCGAGCTGTTAGCGGCGGTAACTTTTTTTCATGAAATACAGAGGCCCTTTTGGTGGGTCCCTAATGTCAGGTGGAGGAATCATTATTTTGCGCGTAATAAGGAGGCATTTCCTTGCGTGCGGCCGTGGACCCAGCTGTCGGCCTCTCCACGTACAGTCCACTTCAGATGCATGTCGGTCGTTGACCACGTTGACCAGGCCGCGCCGAGAGCACCAAGGCGGTGGACGACGGCGAGGCCTAGGAAGGGAATGACACGGAGGCAGGGAGGACTTGGCAGTTGTTTCCCACGCGGAGGGGAGTACAACTGTACGAGGGTTTACTGCTTCGTCTGCCGTCGCCGGAGAATAACAGCAGGTGTGGGTGAATAGAGGGATGGCTAGGCCAGCGATGGGAGTACGGTGGGGCGGTGAGGCCTGCGCGGAAGCAGAGCCGGCCGCGGGAAGGAGGGAGCAGGCAGTCCCGCGGGCGCTTGTTTGAGCGGCTGGAGCAGGAAGAGTAGAGATTGAAGAAGCACGACGGCCGTTGGATGGCCATCCAACAGTCACTGCTTGTGCGTCAACCTTTTTTTTAGGAAAGCCTCAAATCTGTGGAAAACAACATACATCCCATCTGCCATCATTTCTAATAATTTACAGCCCATTTGCTAATTATTAAGGTTTTTTTGGAGCCCATATTCTTTTTGTTAGCATTACAGCCCATATTGTGGCCACGGTTAAAAAATTATACGAAATTTTGCATATTTCGGTGCGGTCCGAACTGTTTTTAATCCCGAAATTTCGACTCACATTCAAACTGATTTTAAAAATAAATGTATATCAATATAAAATCCAACAAATTCTCCACGCATAAAAATTAATGTAATTTAAAATCTTGAAATGAAAAAAAAAGATATTTGAAACTAATTGCTGGTTTGATGTGTTTTAAAAATGTACAGCCATTTCTCATTACTAATGGGCCATTTTCACGGCCAGCCGAAAGAAAGCTCTCCTCGTCTTGAAAGATTTGCAGCCCAACAGGCCTGAAAAAGCTACTTACTTGGCAAATCACAAAAAAACTGGGCTGTGCCCGTGGACCCAGCTGTCAGCCTCTCCACGTACAGTACTCTTCCGATGGAAGTCGTTCCTTGACCACGTTGACCACGCCGCGGGGAGAGCACCACGGCGGTGGACGACGGCGAGGCCTAGGAAGGGGATGACGCAGAGCCGGGGAAGACGCGGCAGTGGAAGCCCGCGCGGAGAGGAGTACGAGGGTTCACTGGTTCGGCTGCGGTGTGAGGTTGCCGTCGCCGCAGGGCCTGGCCAGCGGTGGGAATAGTAGGGGGCGGTGAGGCCTCCGCGGCAGCACAGCCGGCCACGGGAGGCAGGAGCATGCGGCACGACCGGCGCTGCTTTGGGCGGCTGGAGCAAGAAGACCAGAGGTTGAAGAAGCACTATGGTCGTTGGATGGACATCGTACGGTCACTGGAGCTAGAATCGTTCATATTGACTAAAGTTGACAAAGGCCCCCGTCCCAGTCAACTTAGTAGGCCCGCAAGTCAGCCTCCCACCATGGTGGGTCCCAGCTAGCAGGGGGAGTATTCATTTTTTTGTGCGTAATAAGGAGGCACTTCCTTGCGTGCGAAGATATAGCTGGTGGGTCCGAGCTGTCAGCGGCGGTAACGTTTTTTTCATGAAATACAGAGGCCCTTTCGGTGGGTCCCTGATGTCAGGTGGAGGAATCATTATTTTGCGCGTAATAAGGAGGCATTTCCTTGCGTGCGGCCATGGACCCAGCTGTCGGCCTCTCCACGTATAGTCCACTTCAAATGCATGTCGGTCGTGGACCACGTTGACCAGGCCGCGCCGAGAGCACCAGGGCGGTGGACGACGGCGAGGCCTAGGAAGGGAACGACACAGAGGCAGGGAAGACTCGGTAGTTGTTTCCCACGAAGAGGGGAGTACCACTGTACGAGGGTTTACTGGTTCGTCTGCCATCGCCGGAGAATAACAGCAGGTGTGGGTGAGTAGAGGGATGGCTAGGCCAGCGATGGGAGTACGGTGGGGCGGTGAGGCCTGCGCGGCAGCAGAGGCGGCCCCGGGGAGGAGGGAGCAGGCAGTCCCGCCGGCGCTTGTTTGAGCGGCTGGAGCAGGAAGAGTAGAGATTGAAGAAGCACGACGGCCGTTGGATGGCCATCCAGCAGTCACTGCTTGTGCGTCAACCTTTTTTTAGGAAAGCCTCCAATCTGTGGAAAACAGCATACATCCCATCTGCCATTATTTCTAATAATTTACAGCCCATTTGCTAATTATTAAGGTTTTTTTGGAGCCCATATTCTTTTTGTTAGCATTACAGCCCATATTGTGGCCACGGTTAAAAAATTATACAAAATTTTGCATATTTCGGTGCGGTCCGAACTGTTTTTAATCCCAAAATTTCGACTCACATTCAAACTGATTTTAAAAATAAATGTATATCAATATAAAATCCAACAAATTCTCCACGCATAAAAATTAATGTAATTTAAAATCTCGAAATAAAAAAAAGATATTTGAAACTAATTGCCGGTTTGATGTGTTTTAAAAATGTACAACCCATTTCTCATTACTAATGGGCCATTTTCTCGGCCAGCCGAATGAAAGCTCTCCTCGTCTTGAAAGATTTGCAGCCCAACAGGCCTGACAAAGCGACTTACTTGGCAAATCACAAAAAAACTAGGCTATGGCCGTGGACCCAGCTGTCAGCCTCTCCACGTGCAGTACTCTTCCGATGGAAGTCGTTCCTTGACCACGTTGACCACGCCGTGCGGAGAGCACCACGGCGGTGGACGACGGCGAGGCCTAGGAAGGGGACGACACGGAGCCGGGGAAGACGCGGCAGTGGAAGCCCGCGCGGAGAGGAGTACGAGGGTTCACTGGTTCGGCTGCAGTGTGAGGCTGCCGTCGCCGCAGGGCCTGGCCAGCGGTGGGAATAGTAGGGGGCGGTGAGGCCTCCACGGCAGCACAGCCGGCCACGGGAGGCAGGAGCATGCGGCACGACCGGCGCTGCTTTGGGCGGCTGGAGCAAGAAGACCAGAGGTTGAAGAAGCACTACGGCCGTTGGATGGACATCGTACGGTCACTGGAGCTAGAATCGTTCATATTGACTAAAGTTGACAAAGGCCCCCGTCCCAGTCAACTTAGTAGGCCCACAAGTCAGCCTCCCACCATGGTGGGTCCCAGCTAGCAGGGGAGTATTCATTTTTTTTTGTGCGTGATAAGGAGGCACTTCCTTGCGTGCGAAGGTATAGCTGGTGGGTCCGAGCTGTCAGCGGCGGTAACATTTTTTTCGCGAAATACAGAGTCCCTTTTCGGTGGGTCCCTGATGTCAGGTGGAGGAATCATTATTTTGCGCGTAATAAGGAGGCATTTCCTTGCGTGCGGCCGTGGAACCAGCTGTCGGCCTCTCCACGTACAGTCCACTTCAGATGCATGTCTGTCGTTGACCACGTTGACCAGGCCGTGCCGAGAGCACCAGGGCGGTGGACGACGGCGAGGCCTAGGAAGGGAACGACACAGAGGCAGGGAAGACTCGGCAGTTGTTTCCCACGCGGAGGGGAGTATGACTGTACGAGGGTTTACTGGTTCGTCTGCCATCGCCGGAGAATAACAGCAGGTGTGGGTGAGTAGAGAGATGGCTAGGCCAGCGATGGGAGTACGGTGGGGCGGCGAGGCCTGCGCGGCAGCAGAGCCGGCCGCGGGGAGGAGGGAGCAGGCCAGTCCCGCCGGCGCTTGTTTGAGCGGCTGGAGCAGGAAGAGCAGAGATTGAAGAAGCACGACGGCTGTTGGATGGCCATCCAACAGTCACTGCTTGTGCGTCAACTTTTTTTAGGAAAGCCTCAAATCTGTGGAAAACAACATACCGCCCATCTGCCATTATTTCTAATAATTTACAGCCCATTTGCTAATTATTAAGGTTTTTTTGGAGCCCATATTCTTTTTGTTAGCATTACAGCCCATATTGTGGCCACGGTTAAAAAATTATACGAAATTTTGCATATTTCGGTGCGGTCCGAACTGTTTTTAATCCCGAAATTTCGACTCACATTCAAACTGATTTTAAAAATAAATGTATATCAATATAAAATCCAACAAATTCTCCACGCATAAAAATTAATGTAATTTAAAATCTTGAAAAAAAAAGATATTTGAAATTAATTGCCGGTTTGATGTGTTTTAAAAATGTACAGCCCATTTCTCATTACTGATGGACCATTTTCTCGGCCAGCCGAATGAAAGCTCTCCTCGTCTTGAAAGATTTGCAGCCCAACAGGCCTGAAAAAGTGACTTACTTGGCAAATCACAAAAAAACTGGGTTGTGCCCGTGGACCCAGCTGTCAGCCTCTCCACGTACAGTACTCTTCCGATGGAAGTCGCTCCTTGACCACGTTGACCACGCCGCGCGGAGAGCACCACGGCGGTGGACGACGGCAAGGCCTAGGAAGGGGACGACGCGGAGCTGGGGAAGACGCGGCAGTGGAAGCCCGCGCGGAGAGGAGTACGAGGGTTCACTGGTTCGGCTGCGGTGTGAGGCTGCCGTCGCCGCAGGGCCTGGCCGGCGATGGGAATAGTAGGGGGCGGTGAGGCCTCCGCGGCAGCACAGCCGGCCACGGGAGGCAGGAGCATGCGGCACGACGGGCGCTGTTTTGGGCGGCTGGAGCAAGAAGACCAGAGGTTGAAGAAGCACTACGGCCGTTGGATGGACATCGTACGGTCACTGGAGCTAGAATCGTTCATGTTGACTAAGTTGACAAAGCCCTTCGTCCCCGTCAACTTAGTAGGCCCACAAGTCAGCCTCCCACCAAGGTGGGTCCCAGCTAGCCGGGGGAGTATTCATTTTTTTGTGCGTAATAAGGAGGCACTTCCGGTGGGTCCGAGCTGACAGCGGGGGGAACGTTTTTTCGCGAAATACGATGGCCCGTCAGGTGGGTCCCAGCAGTCAGGGGGCAAACGTTTTTTTCGGAAAATACGGTGGCCCGTCCAGTGGGTCCCTGCGGTCAGTTGGAGGAATTATTATTTTCCGCGTAATAAGGAGGCACTTACTTGCTGCGGCCATGGACCCAGCTGAGACTCTCCACGTACAGTATACTTCCGATGGAAGTCGTTCCTTGACCACGTTGACCTCACCGCGTTCCGTTGCATGCATGCATCCATGGGCGTGGTGCGTCCCCACTGTCAGCCTCCCACGTACAGTCATCTTCCGATGACTCTCGGTTGTTGACCACGTTGACCACACCGTGCCGAGCGCACCCAGACTGGAACGACCCGGAGATGGGGAAGACGGGGCAGTGGAGTCGCAGATGGAGAGGAGTGGGAAACTTCACTGGTTCGGGTGCGCGGTAGCACAGCCGCGGTGCCGCCCACGGGAGACATGAGCAAGAACAGAGGTTGAAGAAGGAGCACGGCTGTTGGATTAACATCCAACGGTCCAGGTGCTAGAATCATTTGTTGATTAAGTTGACAAAGCCGTGCGTACACATCCGCTTAGTAGGCCCACAAGTCAGTCACCAAATCTGACGGGTCCCAGCTGTCAACGGGATGAATAATTTTTTTCGCAAAACAAGGAGGCACTTCCTTCCGTGCGAAGATACAGCCGGTGGGTCCCAGCTGTCAAGTGGAGGAAACATTTTTTCAGCTTAATAAGGAGGAACTTTCCTTGCGTGCGACCATGGACCTCGTGGGTCCCAGCCGTCAGGCTCTCCACATACAGTCCTCTTCCGATGACTCTCGTTTGTTGACCACGCCCCATCGAACGCAGCGAGGCGGTGGACGACGGCGATGTTGGGGAACGTAGCAGAAATTCAAAATTTTCTACGCATCACCAAGATCAATCTATGGAGTTTACTAGCAACGAGAGGGAAGGAGTGCATCTACATACCCTTGTAGATCGCGAGCGGAAGCGTTCAAGAGAACGGGGTTGATGGAGTCATACTCGTCGTGATCCAAATCACCGATGATCCTAGCACCGAACGGACGGCACCTCCGCGTTCAACACACATATGGAGCAGCGACGTCTCCTCCTTCTTGATCCAGCAAGGGGGGAAGGAGAGGTTGATGGAGATCCAGCAGCACGACGGCGTGGTGGTGGAAGTAGCGGGATTCCAACAGGGCTTCGCCAAGCACTGCGGGAGGAGGGAGATGTGTCACGGGAGGGAGAGGGAGGCGCCAGGGCTTAGGTTTGCTGCCCTCCCTTCCCCCCACTATATATAGGGCCAAGGGAGAGGGGGGGGGCGCAGCCTTGGCCCTTCCTCCAAGGAAGGGTGCGGCCAGGGAGGAGTCCAACCTCCCCAAGGCACCTCGGAGGTGCCTTCCCCCTTTAGGACTCTCCCTTTCCCTTATCTCTTGGCGCATGGGCCTCTTGGGGCTGGTGCCCTTGGCCCATATAGGCCAAGGCGCACACCCCTACAGCCCATGTGGCCCCCGGGGCTGGTGGACCCCCTTGGTGGACCCCCGGAACCCTTTCGGCACTCCCGGTACAATACCGATAATGCGCGAAACTTTTCCGGCGACCAAAATAAGACTTCCCATATATAAATCTTTACCTCCGGACCATTCCAGAACTCCTCGTGACGTCCGGGATCTCATCCGGGACTCCGAACAACTTTCGGGTTACCGCCTACTAATATCTCTACAACCCTAGCGTCACCGAACCTTAAGTGTGTAGACCCTACGGGTTCGGGAGACACGCAGACATGACCGAGACGACTCTCCGGTCAATAACCAGCAGCGGGATCTGGATACCCATGTTGGCTCCCACATGCTCCTCGATGATCTCATCGGATGAACCACGATGTCGAGGATTCAATCAATCCCGTATACAATTCCCTTTGTCTACCGGTATGGTACTTGCCCGACATTCGATCGTCGGTATCCCGATACCTTGTTCAATCTCGTTACCGGCAAGTCTCTTTACTCGTTCCGTAACACATCATCCCGTGATCAACTCCTTGGTCACATTGTGCACATTATGATGATGTCCTACCGAGTGGGTCCAGAGATACCTCTCCGTTTACACGGAGTGACAAATCCCAGTCTCGATTCGTGCCAACCCAACAGACACTTTCGGAGATACCTGTAGTGCACCTTTATAGCCACCCAGTTACGTTGTGACGTTTGGTACACCCAAAGCATTCCTATGGTTTCCGGGAGTTGCACAATCTCATGGTCTAAGGAAATGATACTTGACATTAGAAAAGCTCTTAGCAAACGAACTACACGATCTTGTGCTAGGCTTAGGATTGGGTCTTGTCCATCACATCATTCTCCACATGATGTGACCCCGTTATCAACGACATCCAATGTCCATGGTCAGGAAACCGTAACCATCTATTGATCAACGAGCTAGTCAACTAGAGGCTTACTAGGGACATGGTGTTGTCTATGTATCCACACATGTATCTGAGTTTCCTATCAATACAATTCTAGCATGGATAATAAACGATTATCATGAACAAGGAAATATAATAATAACCAATTTATTATTGCCTCTAGGGCATATTTCCAACAGTCTCCCACTTGCACTAGAGTCAATAATCTAGTTCACATCACCATGTGATTAACACTCACAGGTCACATCACCATGTGACCAACATCCAAAGAGTTTACTAGAGTCAACAATCTAGTTCACATCACTATGTGATTAACACTCAATGAGTTCTGGTTTGATCATGTTATGCTTGTGAGAGAGGTTATTAGTCAACGGGTCTGAACCTTTCAGATCCGTGTGTGCTTTACGAATATCTATGCCATCTTGTGGATGCTACCACGCGCTACTTGGAGCCATTTCAAATAACTGCTCTACTATACGAATCCGGTCTACTACTCAGAGTCATCCGGATTAGTGTCAAAGTTCGCATCAATGTAACCCTTTACGACGAACTCCTTTTCACCTCCATAATCGAGAAAATTCCTTAGTCCACTAGATACTAAGGATAAGTTCGACCGCTGTCATGTGATCCATTCCCGGACACTATTGTACCCCTTGACCAACTCATGGCAAGGCACACTTCATGTGCGGTACACAGCATAGCATACTGTAGAGCCTACGTCTAAAGCATAGGGGACGACCTTCGTCCTTTCTCTCTCTTCTGCTGTGGTCAGGTCTTGAGTCTTACTCAATACTCACACCTTGTAACACAGCCAAGAACTCCTTCTTTGCTGATCTATTTTGAACTCTGTGAAAATCATGTCAAAGTGTGCGTTCTTTGAAAGTAGCACCAGGCGTCTTGATCTATCTCTATAGATCTTGATGCCCAATATGTAAGCAGCTTTATCCAGGTCTTCCTTTGAAAAACTCCTTTCAAACAACCCTTTATGCTTTCCAGAAATTTTACATCATTTCGGATCAACAATATGTCATTCACATATACTTATCAGAAATGTTGTAGCGCTCCCACTCACCTTTTTGGAAATACAAGTTTCTCATAAACTTTGTATAAAACCAAAAATCTTTGATCATCTCATCAAAGCGTACATTCCAACTCCGAGATGCTTACTCCAGTCCTTAGAAGGATTGCTGGAGCTTTGCATACTTGTTAGCATCTTTCAGGATTGACAAAAACCTTCTAGTTGTATCACATACAACCTTTCCTCAAGAAAATCATCGAGGAAACAATGTTTTGACATCCTATCTGCAAGATTTCATAAATAATGCAGTAACTGCTAATATAATTCCAACAGACTCTTAGCATCGCTACGAGTGAGAAAGTCTCATCGCAGTCAACTCCTTGAACTTGTCGGAAAACATCTTAACGACAAGCCGAGCTTTCTTAATGGTGACACTTACCATCATTGTCTGTCTTCCTTTTAAAATCCATCTGCACCCAACAGCCTTACGATCATCAAGTATTTCTTCCAAAGTCTATGGATCCTCTCTCGGATTTCATGGCCTCGAGCCATTCGTCGGAATCTGGGCCCACCATCGCTTCTCCATAGCTCGTAGGTTCATTGTTGTCTAGCAACATGACTTCCAAGACAGGATCACGTACCATTCTGAAGTAGTACGCATCCTTGTCGACCTACGAGGTTTGGTAGTGACTTGATCCGAAGTTTCATGATCACTATCATAAGCTTCCACTTCAATTGGTGTAGGTGCCACAGGAACAACTTCTTGTGCCCTGCTACACACTAGTTGAAGTCATGGTTCAATAACGTCATCAAGTCTCCACCATCCTCCCACTCAATTCTTTCGAGAGAAACTTTTTCTCGAGAAAGGACCCGTTTCTAGAATCAATTACTTTTGCTTCCAGATCTGAAATAGGAGGTATACCCAACTGTTTTGGGTATTCTATGAAGATGCATTTATCCGCTTTGGGTTCGAGCTTATCAGCCTGAAACTTTTTCACACAAGCGTCGCAGCCCCAAACTTTTAAGAAACGACAGCTTAGGTTTCTCTAAACCATAGTTCATACGGTGTCGTCTCAACGGAATTGCGTGGTGCCCTATTTAAAGTGAATGCGGTTGTCTCTAATGCCTAACCCATAACGATAGTTGTAATTCGATAAGAGACATCATGGTATGCACCATATCCAATAGGGTGCTGCTATGATGTTCGGACACACCATCACACTATGGTGTTGCAGGCGGTATTAGTCGTGAAACAATTTCCACAATTTCTTAATTGCGTGCCAAACTCGTAACTCAGATATCTCTATGATCATATCATAGACATTTTATCCTCTTGTCACGACGATCTTCAACTTCACTCTAAAATTACTTGAACCTTTCAATAATTCAGACTTGTGTTTCATCAAGTAAATATTCTCAGCATCTACTCAAATCATCCGTGAAGTAAGAACATATCGATATCCACTGCGTGCCTCAGCACTCATTGGACTGCACACATCAAAATGTATTACTTCCAACAAGTTGCTCTCTTGTTCCATCTTACTGAAACGAGGCCTTTCAGTCATCTTGCCCATGTGGTATGATTTGCATGTCTCAAGTGATTCAAAATCAAGTGAGTCCAAACGATCCATCTGCATGGAGTTTCTTCATGCATAATACCAATAGACATGGTTCGCATGTCTCACTCTTTCAAAAACGAGTGAGTCCAAAGATCCATCTACTATTTTATATCTTTTGGCACGAACATGTGTATCACTGCAATCGAGATTCATTTTGGGTGCAAGACCATTGAAGGTATTATTCAAATAAATAGAGTAACCATTATTCTCCTTAAATGAATAACCGTATTGCGATAAACATAATCCAATCATGTTTATGCTCAACGCAAACACCATTCTCGATGGTAGAGGGAGCATGCGATGCTTGATCACATCAACCTTGGAAACACTTCCAACACATATCGTCATCTCACCTTTAGCTAGTCTCCGTTTATTCCGCAGCTTTTATTTCGAGTTACTAACACTTAGCAACCGAACCGGTATCTAATACCCTGGTGCTGCTAGGAGTACTTGTAAAGTACACATTCATATAATATATATCCAATATACTTCTGTCGACCTTGCCTGCCTTCTCATCTACCACGTATCTAGGGTAGTTTTGCTTCAGTGACCGTTCCCCTCATTACAGAAGCACTTAGTCTCGGGTTTGGGTTCTACCTTGGGTTTCTTCACTAGAGCAGCAACTGATTTGCCGTTTCATGAAGTATCCCTTCTTGGCCTTGCCCTTCTTGAAACTAGTGGTTTTACTAACCATCAACAATTGATGCTCCTATTTGATTTCTACTTTCGCGGTGTCAAACATCGCGAATAGCTCGAGGATCATCATATCTATCCCTGATATGTTATAGTTCATCACGAAGCTCTAATAGCTTGGTGGTAGTGACTATGGAGAACCATTACTATCTCATCTGGAAGATTAACTCCCACTCGATTCAAGCGATTGTGGCACTCAGACAATCTGAGCACATGCTCAACGATTGAGCTTTTCTCCCTTAGTCTGCAGGCTTAAGAAACTTGTCAGAGGTCTCATACCTCTTGACGTGGGCACTAGTCTGAAATCCCAATTTCAGTCTTCGGAACATCTCATATGTTCTGCGACGTTTCAAAAAAGTCTTCGGTGCCTCAATTCTAAACCGTTCAACATTACGCACTGAACTATCACGTAGTCATCAAAACGTGTATGTCAGATGTTTCGCAACATCCAGAGACGACGCTGAGGTTCAGCACACCGAGCGGTGCATTAAGGACATAAGCCTTCTCTGCAGCAATGAGGACAATCCTCAGTTTACGGACCCAGTCCGCATAATTGCTACTATCAACTTTCAACTAAATTTTCTCTAGGAACATATCTTAAACAGTAGAACTAAAGCGCAAGCTATGACATAATTTGCAAAGACCTTTTGACTATGTTCATGATAAAGAAGTTCATCTTATTAATGAACTCCCACTCAGATAGACATCCCTCTAGTCATCTAAGTGATACATGATCTGAGTCAAACTAGGCCGTGTCCGATCATCACGTGAGACGGACTAGTCATCATCGGTGAACATCTCCATGTTGATCGCATCTACTATACGACTCATGTTCGACCTTTCGATCTCTTGTGTTCCGAGGCCATGTCTGTACATGCTAGGCTCGTCAAGTCAACCTAAGTGTTTCGCATGTGTTCCGAGGCCATGTCTGTACATGCTAGGCTCGTCAACACCCGTTGTATTCGAACGTTAGAATCTATCACACCCGATCATCACGTGGTGCTTCGAAACAACAAACCTTCGCAACGGAGCACAGTTAGGGGGAACACGTCTCTTGAAATTTTAGTGAGGGATCATCTTATTTATGCTACTGTCGTTCTAAGCAAATAAGATGTAAACATGATAAACATCACATGCAAATCATAAAGTGACGTGATATGGCCAATATCATCTTGCGCCTTTTGATCTCCATCTTCGAGGCGCGGCATGATCACCTTCGTCACCGGCATGACACCATGATCTCCATCATCATGATCTCCATCATCGTGTCTTCATGAAGTTGTCTCGCCAACCATTACTTCTACTACTATGGCTAACGGTTAGCAATAAAGTAAAGTAATTACATGGCGTTTTTCATTGACACGCAGGTCATACAAAAAATTAAGACAACTCCTATGGCTCCTGCCGGTTGTCATACTCATCGACATGCAAGTCGTGATTCCTATTACAAGAATATGATCAATCTCATACATCACATATATCATTCATCACATCCTTTTGTCCATATCACATCACATAGCATACCCTGCAAAAACAAGTTAGACGTCCTCTAATTGTTGTTGCATGTTTTACTTGGCTGCTATGGGATTCTAGCAAGAATGTTTCTTACCTACGCAAAAGCCACAACGTGATATGCCAATTTCTATTTACCCTTCATAAGGACCCTTTTCATCGAGTCTGATCCGACTAAAGTGGGAGAGACAGACACCCGCTAGCCACCTTATGCAACTAGTGCATGTCAGTCGGTGGAACCTGTCTCACGTAAGAGTACGTGTAAGGTCGGTCCGGGCTGCTTCATCCCACGATGCCGCCGAATCAAGATAAGACTAGTAACGGCAAGTAAATTGACAAAATCGACGCCCACAACTACTTTGTGTTCTACTCGTGCATAGAAACTACGCATAGACCTAGCTCATGATGCCACTGTTGGGGAACGTAGCAGAAATTCAAAATTTTCTACGCATCACCAAGATCAATCTATGGAGTTTACTAGCAACGAGAGGGAAGGAGTGCATCTACATACCCTTGTAGATCGCGAGCGGAAGCATTCAAGAGAACGGGGTTGATGGAGTCATACTCGTCGTGATCCAAATCACCGATGATCCTAGCGCCGAACGGACGGCACCTCCGCGTTCAACACACGTACGGAGCAGCGACATCTCCTCCTTCTTAATCCAGCAAGGGGGGAAGGAGAGGTTGATGGAGATCCAGCAGCACGACGGCGTGGTGGTGGAAGTAGCGGGATTCCAACAGGGCTTCGCCAAGCGCTGCGGGAGGAGGGAGATGTGTCACGGGAGGGAGAGGGAGGCGCCAGGGCTTAGGTTTTGTGACGCCCCCAATTTGACCATACACTAATCATGCACGCAAATGTGTACGATCAAGATCAGGGACTCACGGGAAGATATCACAACACAACTCTAAAACATAAATAAGTCATACAAGCATTATAATACAAGCCACGGGCCTCGAGGGCTCGAATACCAGTGCTCGATCATAGACAAGTCAGCGGAAGCAACAATATCTGAGTACAGACATAAGTTAAACAAGTTTGCCTTAAGAAGGCTAGCACAAAAGTAGCAACGATCGAAAAGGCAAGGCCTCCTGCCTGGGACCTCCTAACTACTCCTCGAAGCCGAACTCCATGTAGCATCATCCTCGGGATCTCTAGCTCCTGGACTCCAGCATCTGGTTGCGACAATCCGGTATAGAAAAAGGGAAAAGAGGGAGAAAAGCAACCGTGAGTACTCATCCAAAGTACTCGCAAGCAAGGGGCTACACTACATATGCATGGGTATATGTGTAAAGGGCCATATCAGTGGACTGAACTGCAGAATACCAGAATAAGAGGGGGATAGCTAGTCCTGTCGAAGATTACGCTTCTGGCCACCTCCATCTTGCAGCATGTAGAAGAGAGTAGATTGAAGTCCTCCAAGTAGCATCACATAGCATAATCCTACCCGGCGATCCCCTCCTCGTCGCCCTGTTAGAGAGCGATCACCAGGTTGTATCTGGCACTTGGAAGGGTGTATTTTATTCAGTATCCAGTTCTAGTTGTCATAAGGTCAAGGTACAACTCCGGGTCGTCCTTTTACCGAGGGACACGGCTATTCGAATAGATAAACTTCCCTGCAGGGGTGCACCACATAACCCAACACGCTCGATCCCATTTGGCCGGACACACTTTTCTGGGTCATGCCCGGCTTCGTAAGATCAACACGTCACAGCCCCACCTAGGCTCAACAGAGAGGTCAGCACGCCGGTCTAAACCTATGCGCGCAGGGGTCTGGGCCCATCGCCCTATGCACACCTGCACGTTGCGTACGCGGCCGGAAGCAGACCTAGCCCCCTTAATACAAGCGCGAGCTTACGGTCCAATGCGGCGCGCGCCACTCAGTTGCTTACGTCAAAAAGAGCTTCGGCTGATACCACGACGCCGGGATACCCATAACTACTCCCGTGTAGATGGTTAGTGCGTATAGACCAAATGGCCAGACTCAGATCAAATACCAAGATCTCGTTAAACGTGTTAAGTATCCGCGAACGCCGACTAGGGCCAGGCCCACCTCTCTCCTAGGTGGTCTCAACCTGCCCTCTCGCTCCGCCACAAAGTAACAGTCGGGGGCCGTCAGGAACCCAGGCCCACCTCTAGCGGGGTGGAGCCACCTGTCCTTTCAGCCCCCTCATCAGAATCACTTGCGGGTACTCAACGAGCCGACCCGACTTTAGTCACCACATGTGTCATGTATATAAAGTATATAGTATATACCCGTGATCACCTCCCGAAGTGATCACGGCCCAGTAGTATAGCATGGCAGACGGACAAGAGTGTAGGGCCACTGATGGAACACTAGCATCCTATACTAAGCAGTAGGATAGCAGGTAAGGGTAACAACTGTAGCAACAATGATAGGCTATGCATCAGAATAGGATTAACCGAAAGCAGTAACATGCTACACTACTCTAATGCAAGCAGTATAGAGAAGAATAGGCGATATCTGTTGATCAAGGGGGGGCGCTTGCCTGGTTGTTCTGGCAAGGAGGAGGGGTCGTCAACTCCGTAGTCGAACTGGGTAGCAGCAGCGTCGGTCTCGTAGTCTACCGGAGAAGGAGAGGGGGAAGAAACAGTAAATACGGAGCAAACAAAGCATCACAAAACATAAGGAGGCAAAACGCGATGCTAGGTATGCCCTAACGTGGTAGGAGGTGATACCGACGAAGGGGGGAAACATCCGGGAATGTGTTCCCGGTGTTTCGCGTTTTCGGACAAAGGTGCCGGAGGTGAAATGTTGCAGGTTCACTATGCTAGGGACGCGTGGCGGACGTACGGGCTGCGTATCCGAGTTCGTCTCGTCGTTCTGAGCAACTTTCATGTTGAAAATAATTTAATCCGAGTTACGGGTTAAAAGATATGATTTTCTAAAGATTTTAATAATTTCTGGAATTTAATTAATTATTTAATTTTAATTCAAAAATGGATTTATGACATCAGCATGATGTCATGCTGACGTCAGCAGTCAACATTGACCATTGACCTGGTCAACCTGACAGATGGGTCCCACCTGTCAGGGACTGTTTAGCTAATTAACAGTGATTAATTAGGTTAACTAGTTATTAGGTTAATTAAGTTTAATTAGTTTAACTTAACAGGATTAATTAAGTTAATTAATTATCTTTATTATTTATTATTATTATTATTTTAATTATTTATTTTTATTAATTTAATTTATTATTTTTATTATTTATTATTAATATTTTTTAAATCATTATATATATATATTATTATTATTTTTATTTTTTTGTTCTCAAGGCGTGGGCCCCGTTTGTCAATGGCCAGAGGCCTTAGCGGGTGCGGTGCTAACGGGTGGGAGCCCACGAGGAGTGGGCGTAGCCCGCCCGAGCGGGACGAGGCCGCCGGGCACCGCGGGCAACCCGTGGGGGAAGCGGGCGGCAGGAGGCCGTGGATGGTGCGGCG